>NC_089766.1:50764796-50969796 GCF_040412425.1 Macrobrachium rosenbergii
TATTGCCCATAACTTGTCAGTATTAAGCCTTAATTTACCTATTAAATTCATGCCATTTCACGGTATTCGCTTATACATACATGCAGCCATTCATCCTAGGCCACAAGCATTCCGGAAAGGCAAAAATAAACGGACATTCATGTAATAATGATTAAATTATGCTGCAACTTCGGTAAAGGGTTTATTTTGGTTTCTCTTTGTCTCTTTCCCACCTTCAGTGAGAAATATTAGGTTATTATTAAATTTGCGAATTTCACAGGAAGGAGACACGCTTTGGCGTCCTATTTTATTTCATCTCATTTCTAGGAAATTAATTATAACAGAGAGGATTCACACATTTCAGTATGACGCACAAATGAGATTTAATGCAGTGGCCGAAATGAAAAGTATCACTCCTTTATAGGACCTGAACTTTAAGCAGATGTTTTTGTACTCATCTTACTCGAAACGTAATCAAACGATACACACTTTCTTCTATCTGATCTCCTAGACTCTCCAATAGATGAACTTTAGGTGTGGAAGAAAGAGGATGATAAAACATAGAGTTAATTCACTATCGTGAAATAATTTGATCTTTCATTAAAGGATCTAATCGGGAGATAAAGCACAGAAGTGATTTTGGTACACAGATTTAAAATGCTGCTAGCTTTCTCCTGCCAGCAAAATGGGTACCAGAAATCTTAGAGATCTGAAGTACTTAGAAAAACGCAGCATTACCTACTACAAAATAATACTGGAACCTTAATCAGACGATAAAGTAGGAATTACTACATGTCATGTTACGCCGATCAAAGAGCATTAGTGTCACAAGACGGACGGGATTATTAATTACTTTATATTGATTGCTGAATATTATTTAAATCACTACCTTGATGCAAGACCCAGTGAAAAAGATAACATTCGTAACATTCTGAGGCAAAAGGAACTCAAGCAGGTAAATGACTCCATTTAAAATATTGCCCTTCATAATTATAAGGCTACCTCGCAAGTACAATAATTACTTTGGAAACTAAATCTTACAGAACACAACTATTAGCTTTGGGTATCACTAAACAAATTTGTTTGTATTTTGTATCTCATTCTTCTTTCTCTCTCTATTTACCTGACTATCTATCTCTACACACACACACACACACACACACACACACACACACACACACACACACACATATATATATATATATATATATATATAGGTATATATATATATATATATATATATATGTAAGTATGTATGTGTATGTATGGAGTATTTATTATAAAATGCCTGCTACAGAGTGTCGTAAAGAAAAATTAGAGGCGTCAGAAAGCAGGTCTCTCAGGTGAATACTTCAGACTCACATTTTAAAAGAGATAAAAGGATTATAAGATCAGAGCTGGAGAAAATGGGACGAAGAATCTAGATTCTAGAAGGTAAGGGAAAAGGGACATGTACTGACAAGTAATTACAGGCCTCACATATTCTACTAAATATACCTGCGAGAGAATTAAGTCCAGCTTGAGCCCCATAGGTAGCAGAAAGCATAGAAGATTCCTTTTTGGTATTTTTCTAGAGGAGATTCTTGGCTAACTGTTGGAGACAATAATGAGTTAGAGTAAGACTTTTGAGAGGAAGATGCATATCAGTAATCAAAAGCTTCTGTGGAACGAACTTCACTGAAATGTCAGAAAGGTAGAAAAGGAAAAACCTCAGGTACAGAACTTAGGTTCCAACATTTTTTGTGACCTTTGTGGGTCAGTTGGTAGTGTCCTGGTCTTTCTCTCTAAAGACTCGGGTGAGATCCCGATATCAGTCATAAATTTATTTCTGTAAAACACGTGCTTTTATGTTGATTAGTTCCATCATATTCATGTTGAAGACGTAACTCGAATGAAATACTACCAATTGACTTACTGGTAATGGAAAGTTGGGCAAATTTTAATTCGTTGGTTTTTGTGGCAGGCTGCCCAGGAAAACTTCACATACAGAAATAATAATATTCCAGCCAGCTTCTTTTATGACTTGTGTAGGTCAGTTGAAAGCGCCCTGGCCTTTCATTTGAGAGACTGGGGTTCGATCCCGATACACAGACAAACACACACACACACACACACACTATTTAGAATATACAGTATATATTATTCGAAATACTATTTATACAAGTAACTGTAACTTTCAGTGATAGGAATGTAGATATCAGAGAGAAGAGGATGTTTCAGTTATAAAAAATGATGAAAGAAACTGACCATCAAAAGCAAAAGCATTGTAGGCCTTTTCATTTGTAGAAACGAAATGATCGTACATTTTCAGTAATATTAATAACAGTTTTAGCGATAAAGCTAATACCGATCATTCTTTCCAGTTTTTCTGCTATTCTTTTACGCGAAGTATGCTGTGTTTTCATCGCTGTTGCTTTCAGGAGAGGAAATGACTCTTAAACAAGCTTCACTCTCTTAGCAAATTCGAAGCACTTTTTCGCACATGACCTCTTTCATTTTAGAAATAGGCAGCAAAAGAGACAGAATGAGTGACAGGTTTCCATCAAACCTGGACATGATGTGATCAAAATAACCTTTTCATTTTGTTATTTTTAATCATCTGTAAGTTGTAACTCCGTTTTTCTTCATGAAGCTATTTGTCATATAACTTAACGTTGCGCAAAAACTTGGTTATATTCTCCAAAAGTTTTATTGATGACTGTTAGTAAAGGAGGGATTTACAGTCAAAGTTGATAAAGCAAGAATCTAGAGTAAGATGTCTATGGAACTTCACTAGATTTCCACTGAGATTTTCTGTGAGTTGGACGGAAGAGGGCACAAACAACTCCACTCGACCATAGAAGGCCCACCTCACCTGCCCCAATTCCAGTTCCGGATTCTCAACCTGTTGAAAAGAAAAACGAAATAAAAATAACCTTTAACGTGGGAGGTCACTGAATAATGGGCTAGCTTTAGATCCGATCGTTAGGAAAACCGCCCATCTTCTTGGAACTATACCTGTGTCACTTGTTTTGTCATTTATCTGCCATTTGCCTTCTCCAGCTCTTGTTATCCACAATAGATTGTGGATAACACAATCTACTTTAGTGAGTTTAGTGTGAGAGAATCCATTTCTCCTTCACCAAATTCAGCGGACATAATGAATGACGAATCATGAATTCACGGAAATTGTAAGCAGATTTTGTTGACAGAGAATGTGCAGCTGCATTCTTGTTGTGCGCTTAATACCGGGAAACTTGTTCTTCAGGCTAGCAGATTATCGGCGAAAATGGTAGTTGGAAAGAAAGAAAGGCGTTGGTTGTAGTTATTAGTATTCATGGGCAATTAAAGGTCAGACCTGAAGAATATCCCTATTGACAAAGATTGGTGTAGAAATGTGTATATTATTCGAATGCCTGACAAAACTCCCACAATGACATAACTCCACCCTGACAAAACCTCATGTTAATAAAAATGTGACATGGAGGAGAAGGATGTAGTAAGAATGAAAATTTCTAGAAAGAAGAGATAGTTCTGACGAATTTAGTTGGATCGGCAGCAGAGTCTCAAGACTAGTGGAGAGGAATCCCAATCAGGTGTCAAGACCCTTCTGCTGGTCCCTAAGCCCCCTACCCACGACAAGGGGTCAGAATCTAGGGGGTTCCCAGGTAAGTGAGGAATGATTCTTGTGACCAAACTAGGAGTCCTAACCAACCAAAGAATACCTTGGCCAGAGTGAATAAGGTTTAAAAATAAAGTGGAAGGAAAGACACTTTCAAAACAAGAAAGAATGCAGACTTGCAAACCACACGGGATAAGCATTCATCCACATCAAAAGAGCAAATTTACCCAGAGACAGAGTGGCAGCAGACCTGCCAACTAGACAAGGAACACAGCTTACCAGTCCAAACAATGAATACCTTGTCCAGAGTGGGGAAGGACACTTTCATATCAAGGCAAGCAGTGCATCTTCCCAATGAAGAAAGGGAGCATGCTTACAAACCAAATACAGTATGCACTCATCCGGACCAAACGAGCCACGTATCCTTTCACTCAAAAGAAGAAAAGCCTTTGAATCTTCCAAAGTAAGTGAGGTATGACATGGAGCAGGCAGCCCTGCCAACCAGACAGTGTAGTTTTCCAAACCAAACAAGGTAACACATTGTCCAGTGTTGGAAAACTTGTCCAAAGTGAGGGTTTTCAAAGTAAGTGCAAGGAAGGAGTCTCAAAACATTTCATACCTGCAGAATGCATCCATCCCAAGGAAGAGAGGAATGCAAAATTTTTAAACATCATATGCAAAGAAGGACTCCTTTAAAACAAGGAATGGATACATACTAACAGACCAAACAGGATATGCATTCATCCAGATAACAAAAGAGTAATGTAATATCCTTTCAAAGTAAACAAGTAATTCTTCCCAAGCAAGAGAGGAATGATTATGACCAGACAAGGAGCAGCAGCCCTGCCAACCACACAAGTAGCACAGCCAAACAGACAAGGAAACCTTGTCCAAAGTGAAGAAAGTCTGTGAGGTCGTGTCTGTCGCTGGGACTCTCAGGGCATCCTCGCTTAAAACAAAATCTACGTGATGCACCAAGTACTCTCAGGAGACACAGATCCAGTGCTCCTGATTGAAATGATCTTTTAGACATTTTTCAGAAGAGACTTCGTCCTTGTTAGAACTGTAATTACTAATGTATGTTAAGGCACTACAAGCTTTCCAACCATATGTATTGAAATCTCTTCCTATATTGTAAATAGAATTCTTCAGGTGTGAGAAAACACATCTGACTGTATATAGAGACGTCCCTCTGTTTTTCCCTAATGTGTTAAATGCTACTTTTATGTTTGAAGAAGACCCACCAGATTTTGTCAATATATCAGATTACACCTTTAAATCTGCCTCTTATTTGCTGCCTCGTGTTAAGCCTAACGATAAGGATTCCTTCAAGGTAAGGAGAACCTTTTTCCAAAGGATGCATACTAAAAAACCAAACATTTGCAATCATCCATATTAAAAGAGCAATGCATCCTTCAGTTTGATCAAACTGAAGAAGGAAAGCCATTCTTTCAAAGAAAATAAAGAAGGCACAGTTCTTTTAACCAGACACAAAAATTAAGGAAGGCGCAATTCCTATAACCAGACAAAGTAAGGAAAGGAGGCGCAATTCCTATAACCAGACAAAGTAAGGAAAGGAGGCGCAATTCCTATAACCAGACACAAAGTAAGGAGAACACAATTCTTACAACCAGACACAGAAAAAGTAAGGAAGGCACAATTCTTATAGCCAGACACAGAGCAGAGACAGCCCTGCCAAGTAGACAAGGAGTGCAGCCATGACCACCAGAAAAAGAATACAGCCCTAACAACCTGTCTAGGAACGTCACCCTGTCAACCAGACGAGCACAGCCTACCAAAACAAGACTACCTCGTCTAAAAGTGAGGTCAGTCTAAAAAAAAAATTGGAAGGAAGGATTATTTAAATCAAAACAAGGAATGCATCCTTATAAATGAAGAAAGGAACATGTTTACAGACCAATGTATACTTAAAAACAAAATGCATTCATCCATATTAAAAATGGATGTACATCTACCAGTTAAACAAGGGAAGCTATTCTTCCAAAGCTACAGAAATGATTCTTATAGTCAAGAAATGTATTTTCTAAAAAACAAGCAATGCATCTAACCCAAAGAGGAACATACTTCCAAACCAAATGAGGAATGCAATCTTCTAAATCCAAAAAAAGGATTGCATCATAGAAAACCATACAGCAGTCCTTCTAAGTAAAGTGATTAATGCATTGCTGTACTGCAAAAGCAAGGGATGCAACCTAAATGAGCATGCATCCTTCCAAACCAAACTATGTATCCTTCCTAACCAAACCAGGAATGCACCTTCCAAACCAAATAAGGAATGCAATCTTCTAAATAAAAAAAAAGGAATGCTTCCTTGTAATCAAAAGATTGCATCATAAAAACCACACAACAAGTGCAACAATCTAAATCAAAACAAGGATTGTTTTTTTCCAAACCATACAAGGACTGCATCCCTCCATACCAAACTAGGAATGCATCTTCTAAACCAAACTAGTAATGTATCCTTCCTAACCAAACAAGGAATGCATCCATCCAACCCAAACAGAAAATGAACCTTCCTCGCCAAACTAGAAATGCATCTTTCCAAATAAGGAATGCATCCTTCCAAAAAGCAAATGAAGAATGCATCCTTCCAAACCCAAAAGAGAAACTTTTTGCAATCCTGAGAACTTGTTACGTGTACAAATCAGAGATAAAAAATTCAAGAAAACACAGAGCAATTTTGTGATCCACGAATAAGAAGGTATACTACCTCCAAGATGACTGGCAAACAACTGTGCTAAGTAGAAAAAGCAAATGCATATGTAAAACAAAAATGCTGGAACAATGTAATAAGTCTAACAGTCAGGAGAGCAAACACGTTCAATGCCCAGAGTAAGAAAAACTGATGACCCAAAGACTAAAAAGACCTGCCACATAAAGACAGGCTTGTGAGGACCTGATCTGTCGCTGGGACCCTCGAGGTATCCTCACTTCAAAACAAAATCTACATGACGCACTGAGTACTGTCAAAACACAGACTCAGCACTCTTGATTCAAACGATCTTTTATGCATTTTTCAGAAGATACTTTATGTCTTTGTTAGAACTGTAATTACTAATGTATGTAAGGCAAGCTTTCCAATCATATGTATTTGAAATCTCTTCCTAAACTGTACATAGAATTATTACCCATTTTTCAAGTGTGAGAAAACACGCCTGACTGTATATAGATGTCCCTGTTTTTCCCTAATGTCAAATGTTACTTTTATGCTCGCAAGAGTTCTTGACCTGTCAAAGATTCTGTGTCAATAAATCAGAATACACCCTGCATCTGCCTCTTACTCACCACCCCATTATAGGCTAAACCACTGAAAGCACTACAAAGACCATAAAGGCTTATAACCTAGAGAGAAAAATAACAGAACACCCCAAATAATGATTGCAAACCAAAAATTTGCCCATTCAGTTGCCTTATACCAGCACAAGTTCCTGCTCCTAGGACCTCGAGAAAAGAATGTGGGTGTTTATTAGAGCAAATTAGGAAAAAGTCCCAGAAAAAAAATTACACATTCCATTAAAAGCACATAAGCCAGAACAAAATCTAAATTTTCAGGGACAAAGAGATTAAAATGCAAATAGCAAATGCGTGGACAAAAATTCAGATACTGATAATGAGAGCCAAAAGTGTGGAAAAAGCAAACTCAAATATTAAATAATAAGATCCAAAAATGTGGACAAAACAAACAAACACTGATAATAAGAGCAAATGCGTATCAAACTAAAAAACATGAGGCAAAGCAGAATAATTCACATACTCAGTAAAACTACCCAAACATGAGCTTAAAAGAGTGGACAATCTAGAGAGCAAAAGAAAAGTCCACTGAGCAAAATAAGAAGAGAAAAAGTAAACCCATGAAATCCATGACCGAGCAAAGAATGGACAACCAATAACTTGGTAAAGTCTTGATAACCAAGAGGACAATGACTGGAGAAAGCAACCATGAAGGGAACAGCAGAGTAAGCAAACCCTGGACAACCAAAACATCAGAAAATGTGCAACCCAAAAAATAAAACGAAATAAAGATAAAACGGTAAAATTTAATAAATCCCAAAGCAGGTAAAAATGAGCCAGTAAGGACCTGAGTTAGTATCAAATTGCAAGCAACCATGAGAGGTGATGAAAGGAGCAAAAGAAAATGTAAAATTACCTGAATATCGAAATATGCTAGAGACGGAAAGCATACACAAATTAGATCCATAAATAAACATTGATTACTACTATACCAGGAATAAACAAATAGGTCATAAGGAGGAACCACGATGTGAGAGAGAGAGAGAGAGAGAGCTACTACATTAAAAAAAATATGAGAGAAATAGTGGAGAGAGAATGGGGGGGGAGGGAGGAGAGAAGAGGTGAGCATGCAAAAGAGATAAAAAGCAAGAATGCAAAGAGTAGGAAAGTGCACAAAAGAAAAAGAGAGAGGAAACTTACCTAACAAAATAGGCCTACAATGCAAGACCCCACAAATGAAACATGAAAAACTTCAAAAAATCATACTCAGTAAGCGTAACTTATAAGCAAAAGCAACCGAGCTAGTGTTCACACTAATGGTTGTGAAAATTTTACCCCTTAAACATTAGAAGGAAAGAAAACTTAGCACTGTACTCCTAAATATTCCTTCTGATTCACTGACAGTGTATGGGTACTGCGAAGTTCAACATCCACTTAAAACATACGGGGTATCACAAAACTAGACATTTACAGCATGGGGGTACTGCAAAACTATGCATTTACAGCACAGGAGTATCTCAAAATTATTAAACAATCATTTACAGCATATGAGTATTACATGCTAAACATTCATTTATGGTATGGGGCTATCACAACAAACCAATCACTTACAGAATAGGAGCATTGCAAAAATATACATTCTTTTACAGCATATGGGCACTGCAAGCTATATCAGACATCCATTTAGTGCAGGGGCATTGCAAAGCTAAAGATTCATATACAGCACAGGATTATTGCAAAACTGAACATACATTTACAGCACAGGGACACTAACACTCTACATTTATTTACAATGTAAGGGAACTGCAGCACCATACATTCATTTGCAGTGTAAGGGTATTGCAAATCTAAACACTTATAGGATATTATTATTGAAAATTAAACACTTATAGGCTATTATTATTGAAAATTAAACATTCATTTACAGACTAGGAGTGTTGCAACACTACACTTATACAGCATAAGGGTACCATGACACTAAACATTCACCTAAAGCTTAGGGGTATCACAAAACCAAACACTCCTTCATAACATAAGGGTGTCACAGAACTAGAGAGTATGGAGGCATAAATAAAAGACATGTTAATTACAATTTAGTGCAGTATACATCTGTAGTTAATCCAAGTTAAGCTTTGCTAAGATTTTCAAGCAATTGAGAAACTGAAGAATGACTGCATGAGACCTACAAGGAATTTTCTGATGACGAGCCCCTAAATTCAGTATCTTCCTTTACAAACCTTAAAATTACAACAAGCACTCAATATATTGTGCAACAACTAAATCTACCATAGCATAAAACACTTGGCAACGTGCAACATACCTGAAATCTCATTGCAACTGCTGTAAGTTTTTACCATCTGTTCCACTGGGCTTTGGTTGACCTACTAGAAGTTCCTGACCATACAGGAACACACTAAAGCAGCAAATACCAAAAGATACTATCTTCTGAATGTGGCCTTTAGACTTCAAATTCCTACCAGTAAAGTTGAAATGGCAAATGATACAGTAGGAAAGTAAAATATCGTGAGCCTAAGCCTAGGCATGAGGTTTTCAAAGTTATACCAGTGTTAAGATAATCAAGTCTTAGAACTTCATTGTTACTCCTACCTTAGTATTGCAACTAACTATATGTTAGTATCAACTACAAAGTTAAAAACTATCACTTAGGATAAAAATATTCTGTCTAATACTATGAAACATAATATACTTTTGTAAAGGTTTTACAAGCCAACAGAAATTGAATCAACAGGTTTTCCAAGTTATCACTAACAGTACAATGTTGGAAAGTTTGTTACAGGCAAGAAAAAAACAGAAAAACTCAACCCTATAAGAATGGACCTTACATTACAAGCCTGAAATTTTGTCATCACAAAGCTGCTCAGAAAATAATTTCCACTCCCTTCACACCTTCCAACACTGCCTTGCAAAAGGACCCATGCTAGGCCAGGTTAACAAACCAACGACTACTTGAATTACTGACTAATGCTATTTGGCTGACAATATGAAATTTGAATTGGAATAAAGGGATACCAAACAACATGAAATACTGCTGAAGCAGCTACATTTGACAAAAATTTTTGACATACTTTGGAATTTGCAGTTGATTATTTACAAAAATAACAACCAAACTTCAAAATCCCATGCACAGTAGCAACCTAAGGGATAAATAACTTCAGTGAGTCGAAAGATTAGAAACGTTATAACAGAAACCCAGAGACCAAAGAAGCCAATGACCTGTCCAAGGTCAATGAAACAGTAAAAAATACTGACCATTGATAATTTAAATCTCACTATGATAAGCTTCTTTGTCAATCAACAGTTATGAAGAAAGCACAGCCTTTTTTGGCTGCACTCACCAATATCCCAAAACACATGAGGGAGGCTGTAACTATATAATATGTCAAGGGAATAAATGTTTAGTGAAGCGCAGTAAAATGGGCACCAATCTGTCTTATAATAGCAGACTCAAATATCTGCATAAGATCAAAGCACACCCATTTTACATAGGGGCAAACCAGAAGTCAAAACCTCCAACATTAAAATCTAGGGATAAAAATCCTTCCTGAAACTCTAGTCATGATAACAACAACTAAGGTCAATAATAATTAGAGAAAACTTTTGAGGATAACAAGCGAGGCAAGTAAATTTCAGTTCAGAAAAACTGAGTTTTAACTGACCTCCAAAGCTTTCCCAAGGAAACTAAGAAGCACAACAAGCCAAACCAAACTTCAAGAAAAGTTATTTTAATTTTTCAAGCCAAGTGAAGTTCTAGAAACTTCAACCAAACATCAGATTTCAAATATGAAGTTCAAAACGCTTTCCCACATTCTTCACAACCCTTCACCTGCAGTACTTTGCACAACAATGGACCAAATCCAGGAGTTACCAAATACTCTACTAGAGCTACCTAACATTAACAAAAGTCGAGTAACAATAGTCTCCTATAAACATCCAAACACTCGTTACATAATGACTCACTTCTAATTTTCAAATTTCTAAATCCCCCACCTGACTTATGTTACGGTTAAGTCTCCTAATGAAGTTTCTCAAAATTCACTGGCAGTGAGACAACAATGGAGTCAAGGTCAAGTTTCCAAAACTTCCACTGGAACTGAAATCAGATTCCAAGCCCTCCTTAGGTGCTAATTTTTCTGACCAGACTACAAATCAGGGAGCTTGGAAATAGTCAACAGGGTTGACACTATCAGGACTCAAAACTCTCCACAAGTGTGTTACATCAAAGACCTCTGAACCAGGGAGTTTCCAAACCTCTACCAGAGTTAATAAAAACTGTGGGTTCCTACTTGGGATATTTCTCAATCCTTCAGTCGATGCTGTATTAAGTTAACTTTGATCAATATACTGTACACCAAAACCATAAACAGCCCATCCTCTGACCAGAAAAAAAAAAAAAACTTTCACCTACAAAATTCAGGGATAACAGCAAGCTAAGTTTTCCTGTAATTAACACTGGACCTTAAACTTTCCAGAGAAAACTAGTTAAGGACACTACTAGTCTAATTTGCATATGACTTAACTACTGCTACTACTACTCACACTGCCAATTTACTGTACAGGATTCAAAGAATGATGAAATAGCAACACCAATAAGAGGAACTAAAAAATGTTGGTACAGTCAACCTGTGAATAGCTAAAATCTGCGAATAGTTAACATCCTCCTCTAAAAATGGTGATAACTGGCTATTTAAATAGTTCAAAAACCAGACACCCCCCCTCTCAAAATGTACCTGCTTATCTTAATCATTCACACACCAAATGTATACCTTAAACTATCATCCTACACAGAATATACCTTAAAATATCATATAAAACACTTTAATATTTCAAATTAAAAACTATTCAAGTTACCCCTATTTTCAAGTACTTCCATTTTCTCTCATACCTAAACTATCATCCTACACAGAATATGTCTTAAACTATTATTTAAAACACTTCAATATCATTTCAGTCATCTTAAAACATTACCCTTAAAAATACTATACATGGCTTACAGCCAAGTGTGAAAACTATTCAAGTGACCCCTATTTTCAAGTACATGCATTTTCTCTCTTACAGAAGCAGTCCAGCTTCTTTGTACAGTACATGGAGATACCCTGGGAAGTTAATCACTGTACACAGTACCTTCATTTTCAATACGATTGAAAAAAGAATACATTTTATTTATAGTTTGCTGTATTTACATTAATTAATATTAATGTTTGAAAATTAGTAAATAATTCTTTATCACAAAAAATGTATTTAGTCACAAAAAATAACACGAAAATACAGTAACTAGTGAATATTTCTCGCTGGAAAAATCTGCGAATTACCGAATTTTTTGCATATAATTTGGTGATAAGTTCCACAGAAAAATCAGTGAATAGGTGAAGCCGCGAATAGGCAGGGGTCAACTTATAAATTTCCGAGGTATTTCATGAAGTCATTCAAACTTATGGATGAACCAGTTCTCTAGCCTCATTGCTGATAATTTCCATTATCACAAATGCATGCACTTTACAATACTACCTGAGAGAATACCACCCTTGCATTTTATTCACACAAGTGAGATAATTTAAAATACAATATAAACCCTATACACCTACAAGACATTTCTAACAGGGAAACCTAAGCCTGATTAATACGTTAGAACACAGATCATTGTTTTAATATTAAATATTCATTATCATACTTCACACACTTAAAAAGTTGATGTTCCTAAGGCATCGGTAGTGTGGGGCACTGAGTAATTTCAAGTAAATAAAACTAAAATGTTATTTTGTCAGTAAAATAAATCACCATTAACCCGTAAGGGACAGGCTAAATATATATCAAGCACACCCTTCACCAGGCAAACTTTAAAGGTTGGCCACTTTAAGAAAAAAATGA
The DNA here is from genome assembly GCF_040412425.1 of Macrobrachium rosenbergii. Lineage (NCBI taxonomy): Eukaryota > Metazoa > Arthropoda > Malacostraca > Decapoda > Palaemonidae > Macrobrachium > Macrobrachium rosenbergii. The sequence goes on from NC_089766.1 coordinate 50,777,515, forward strand.
GTAATTAGAAAGAGGAAGATAAGCAAATGCACATGGTATAAGAAAAAACATTCTAAAAATTTTCCCTGTGTGGGGCCTCTTTTACAAGACACTCGTAAAAATATGCTAATTTTACCAAGTCACACGTTTTTTCTAATAATTTATTTTATTTTGTAAAATTATAATTACAGCTCACACAATACCATAACAGATAAGAACTAAAGTCAGTAACAAATTCTGATTATATTCGTTGTAAAATATTTATGAGATTTACCGAGATGGGGAGATGCAGTAACTTTTGGGAGGTATACATATTTTTTCTGATATTTCTCTGAACTTTTCTTTGCAAAATTACAATTGTAGCTGACATGCTATCATAAAAGATAAGAAATAAAACCAACAGCAATCCCTGGGTATATTTATGAGCAAATAAATAAAAAGACGTCATGGGAAAGAGAGGGGCAGTACATTCCCCCATCAAGTCTCAAGGTATACTGATACCCTTCTGTCCTGTGCTGAGCTACTACAGTTGCCCTAAGTCAATGGACCATTGAAGTGCTGTGAACATCTTTCGCGCTAAATTCATCCAAATCATATGGCGCGTGATATTAATACTCGTATGAGTTAGCCCATCTAATACTCAAAACCTGTTATTGATATTCATATGATGATGTCTGTTCATTAAGGGTTAAGGTTCTTGATTAAATGGATCTTTTGTTAATTTTAAATACTGGTATACATATTTTCATTGACTAATTGCTTGGAGTTTTGCTGTGCTGCAGCCACTTGGTTTGGACCTGTGACTACTTCCTTGAAATTGTTATTTACTTGAATTGGCAGCTTCTTTCATTCTTGCAATCAAAGCTTTATCCTGTTGATTAACTCTGAAGATGAAGTTTGTTATACGATGGGTTCCTTTTAGCAGCATTGTAGATTGCACCTGAAAATTTTTTCCTTTATTAATTTTAAGATTTGCTTTGTATTTATCTACAAACATTTACTGTTCAAATCATTTGGAGTTGTAAGCAATCCAATAGGCACCACACACTAAACTGAATTCTCTACACTATTATGATATTCACTAAATATCTAACCTATACTCCTATCATAACTCTTAAAATGAGGTTGATAAATCACTTGGGCACTTTGCAAATCACAACCCAAAGTATCTGCACACTTTTTGAACGCTGTATTAATGTGAGGTTCAGGTGTAATAAGTATTAAGATACCATGGCAATGGTAATTAAAACTGTTAAGTTGGCTCCTTAAACCCCTATCAACACTGACTGACTCAGGTGTCACTGTAATGTTCAATAATCTCTTCACTTTATTTTGTACAGTATTTGGATTAGGTATCATATTAAGTTGAAAGTATCTTGAAAACCCTAACACATTCCCATTTGATACTTGGCAATGATTTACTGGAAAAGTCACTTCCTCTATTATGGTAGCAACACCCAAGCTTTTTCTTGAGCAAGTCTGATTACTATTATGGCTGTTAAATAAAAAAATTCAAATCCTAGACATCCTAGGTTAAGACAGGTAAATAATTTCACCTTTTAACACCTTATATCAACTTTTTTTATTCAAAATATCCAGTGCCACAACAATGTGATTATGAAGAGCTATTATTCATTGCTTCTTATGCTGACTAGATAATAGAGCTAGTATTCACAATCATTTTAACCGGTTTACTATATTGTCAACTCTTCTGCAGTTATTAATCCCACATCAGCAAACTTGAATCACATACAGTACATCAAGCTTTTGAATTAAATGCACATTCCCAAACTTCAAATGTTAACTAAAATTTTTAAGAATCAATTACTGTAATACAAAATAATATGATGCATAATTTATTTACAACTAATTTTCTTGAAACATTTTACAAATAATCTATAACGAAAAATTTGTGGAACTCATAAAAATTGGTTTTCAATCCTAAGTAATTCTTCATGTTTACAAAATTTCACATGCATCAAGAACCAAATGTGAATTTATCATCAACAAGAGAAAAGAGCTTATGTAACCACTTCCTTTGTCAAAACCGAGCAGCGAAAGTTCCTGGGTGGATCTCCTCTTCACAGCCAAAAAGTGGCCAAGAATTGCCAAGGCAATTTTAAGACCAAGGTCTGAGAGATTGAGGAGTCAGTTGGAGGAGATGGGGGAAATGCTATATAAAAACAAATTTCTTCATCCCTCTCCCTCTATAGTATTTACAGAAGTATTCTATGTGATGCATTCAGCAAAAAAAGCTCTGGCATGAAGCTTCAACCTAGCAATAAGGCATTCCTTAATTAAATTACACTTTTAAATATTTAGGTTCAACACAACCTTTAATGGTTTGACAATAGTGAGAAATATTTGAAATGGCTTCCAAACTTTCATCGAGCAAGTACAATACTGTACAGGCAGTCCCCGGTTTACGACGGTTCCGGCTTACGACGTTCCGAGGTTACGACGCTTTTCAAATATATTCATCAGAAATTATTTCCTGGCTTACGACGCATGTTCCAGGGTTACGACACGTCGTACGCCGATCCGACGGAAGAAATTTGGCCCCAAAACGGCAGAAAAATCATAATTTGAAGGTTTTTTTTATGTAAAACTCAATAATAATGCAGTTTACGTCGTTTTCAATGCACCCAGAGCATTAAAAGTAAGGTTTTCTTATGATTTTTGACGATTTTCGACAATTTTCCGGTTTACTGACGATTTTCGGGTTACGACGGGCGAATAAGAACAGAACCCCGTCGTAAACCGGGGACCGCTTTGTATATAGTTTGCATCCTATCATATTTTGTAGAAATTTTTATAATGTGTAGTTTTTTCACACTACAATCAACATACAATTACTGTACACACTTTTCAAGTGAAAGGAAACAAAAACAATTTACCTGTTAATTGCTGACAAAACTATAACAAATGAATGCCTAGTTGCTGTTGCTATACTGAGGTCAATGTTGGGCCAAATGCTCAAATCAAACCCTCTTCTACTGAAGATTCTAAAATAATCCTAACCTTCCAAAAATAGAAGAGTATCAGCGATCCTGGGTTGGATGGGTTCAAGCACACTTAAGTCCCAGAATAACAAAGTTTAGCCATCCATTACCACATGCAATGTTCATCCAGTTCTATGACCGAACCTTGAAATAGAGAAATTCCAACATACCAATTTCATAGCTCACAACAAAATTCCTTGCCTGAAAGGCTCCAACACAAAGGGACTCCATCATATATAGCCCCAAGCATATCAACTCCCAGCTCTACATTCTCTGTATAATGTGGTCTTCCAGTTCTGCTGCTGAACCTCTTACAGTAAAAGTCCATCTTACAAATTCTGAAACAGATAAAACTGAGTGAAGAGTTGTATTCCATGAACTAGCCATCATTATATACAAAATGATAAGATTCCACAGCACTGGCAACAACAATGCCAAAATATGGTATTTTCATTATAAAATAAGTTTTTAAATATACTTACCTGGTAGTTACATATATATAGCTTTATCCCGCCGATTCGTCGCGCGCACGGCAGAAATTCAAAATTCGCGGCAATCGCCGATAGATGGTCAGGTGGCCATACCTGAGCGCCCTCTACCAGGTAATTAGAACCATTCCCAATTGTCCTCAGAAATTCCATGCCCCTGTTCTCAGAGGGGAGGAGGGAGGGACCTTTTATATATGTAACTACCAGGTAAGTATATTTAAAAACTTATTTTATAATGAAAATACCATTTTTAAATATCTAACTTCCCTGGTAGTTACATATATATAGCTGATTGACACCATTGGTGGTGGGTTAGAGAACCAAAACACCGTTGGGAATTCGTATAATTACTAAACACTAAATATTAGCTGTAAACATACTCTGGTTCTTACCTGATAAGGAAGCTGGCTTCATAATTATCCTGCCTCATTCGCCTGCATTCCTTGAGAGACCCAGCGACCCATCCAGGGGCTGTACAAAGTCTCTATGGGGCTGTCACACGGTCCTCAACCTTAACATGACTAGACCACCACCCTTGCTATCCTGGCATAGCCATGGACAAAGAGCTGACCACCTGACCCACTAAAATCACTAAATAACACACTCCATAAAACCTAACTTAGACTTGCAACCCCAGACTGTGGAAGGTTGCAACAACCTTCACAGACAACCTGTGAGTTCAAATCAAGAAAAAGGCAAAGGGTATAATACAAAAAAAAAAAGGTTATAGGGTAGAGGCAGTAGTACCCTCTCCAACTATGGCGCTGGAGGCAATGTACGGACCCAGGGAACAGCAATCCTCATATTGGGTCTGTACTTCTTTCAGGTAACAATCTGCGAAGATAGATTTGCTTTGCCAAAAGTCGCTTCCAAAATCGATTTCATAGACCTGTTGTGTCTATAAGCCATCGAAGTTGCCACAGCTCTTACCTCGTGCGCTTTGACTTTGAGGATTGAAAGCTTTTCTCGTCACATTCTTGGTGAGCTTCCCTTATTAAGTCCTTGATAAAGAACGCCAGTGCATTCTTTGATAAGGGTAACGAAGGTTTCTTCACTGAGCACCAGAGGTGATCTGTCTGACCTCTCATGTTTCTGGTCCTTTGTAGATAAAATTTTAGGGCCCTAACTGGACAAAGGCCTCTCTCTTTTCCTGTCCTACTAAATGAGACAGCCCTGGTATGGAAAAAGATCTGGGCCATGGTTGAGAAGGGTTCGTTTTTAGCGAGAAAACCAAGTTGAAGTGAGCAGACTGCATTTTCCCCATTGAAGCCTGCTTTCTTGCTAAAGGCTTGTAGTTCTCCTACCCTCTTGGCTGTAGCCAAAGCGACCAGGAAAAGGGTCTTCTTAGTGAGATCCTTCCATGAAGCCTTGTCGAGAGGTTCAAACCTATTCGAGGTTAAAAATTTTGGGACTACGTCCAAATTCCAAGAGGGGTCCGGGTTGTCCTTCCTCTTAACTGTCTCAAAGGACCTTATGAGATCCGTGAGGTCCTTGTCTCCCGACACGTCAATATTTCTGTGACGGAAGACGGAAGCAAGCATGCTGCGGTATCCCTTGATGGTAGATACTGCTAGGTTTCCTTTTGGTTTTCAAATGCAGAAGAAAATCTGCCAGTTGAGTTAGAGAGGTACTGGAAGAGGAAATGTTGTTTTTCCTGCACCATTCCCTGAATACGTCCCACTTTGATTGGTACACCTTGAGTGTGGACGTTCTCCTCGCTCTCGCGATGGCTCTTGCAGCTTCCCTTGAAAACCCTTCGCTCTTGCCAGTTTTTCGATAGTCGAAAGGCAGTTAGGTTGAGAGCGAGGAGATTTTGATGGTATCTCTCTATATGTGGCTGTCTGAGTAGATCGTTCCGACAAGGTAACGATCTGGGGTGTCTACTAGCCACTCCATCACCTCCGTGATCCATGGTCTCATGGGCCAAAATGGAGCTATCAGGGTCATGCGGGCATCGTTCGACTCTCTGAACTTCTTCATGACTCTGTCTAGGGTCTTGAATGGAGGAAAAGCGTACATGTCTAGTCCCTCCCAATTCATGAGGAAGGCGTCCACCGCCACTGCTTCCTGGTCTGGGACTGGAGAGCAGTAGACTGGTAACCTCTTCGTTCTCTGTGTCGCAAAGAGGTCTATTGACGGTTCTCCCCACAGATTCCAAAGCCTGTTGCACACATCGTGATGTAAGGTCCATTCTGTCGTGAGAACCTGTCTTCCTCTGCTGAGAAGATCCGCTGACGTTCTTCTCTCCCTCTATGAAGCGGGTGATCAGAGTTAAGTTGTTCGTTTCTGCCCACAGCAGGAGATCTTTGGCTGCCTCGTAAAGCGGAAAACGAACGAGTGCCACCCTGTTTCCTGATGTAGGCCAACGCTGTGGTGTTGTCTGCGTTGACCTGTACAATCTTGTTCTGGACCTTCTCCTGAAAGTGGACTAGTGCAAGATGAATGGCCACCAGTTCCTTGACATTTATATGCCATTTCTTCTGATGGTTTTCCCATAGACCTGAGATCTCGCCCTTCCCCAGCGTTGCACCCCATCCCATGTCCGATCGTCTGAATACAACACTAGGTCGGGGTTCTTTTGTTGAAGTTCGAGGCCTAATTGAAGTTTTTGGGGTCGTTCCACCAACTCAAATGTTTTTTGATTCCCAGAGGATCGGAATCCACGTCTCCAGATCTTGGCCTCTTTTCCAATAGCTTGACAGATGGAACTGAAGTGGACGTAGATGTAGTCTTCCCAGGAGACGAATTGTTCGATCGAGGAGAGGGTCCCCAGCAGACTCATCCACTCCCTCGCCGAACAGGTCCATCTCCCTAGAAAGAGCTTCACCTTTTCTAAGCAATCTAGAATGCGTTTCGGGGCTGGAAAAGCCCGAAAAACCACTGACTGAATCCTCATCCCCAGGTAGATGATGTCCTGTGAAGGCGTTAGCTGCGATTTGGCTAGATTTACTACCAGACCTAATTGTTGCGTCAAATTCATTGTAACTTGTAGATCCTCCAGACACTTTGCTTTGCGATCTGGCTCTGATTAGCCAATCGTCCAGGTACATCGAAATCCGTATCCCTTTTAGATGTAACCAGTGAGCTACGTTCGATGCCACTCGAGAGAAAACGTAAGGAGCCGTGCTTAGTCCAAAACAAAGTGCTCTGAACTGATAGGTTGTCCCGAGATGCACAAACCTCAGATATTTTCTGTAGTTCGGGTGAATTGGTACGTGAAAATACGCGTCCTGTAGGTCTATTGAAACCATCCAGTCTTCCTGTTTGGTGCCTGCTAGGACTGACGCAGATGTCTCCATGGCAAACTTGACTTTGCTTACGTACTTGTTCAGTGGACTTACGTCCAGAACTGGTCTCCAACCCCCCGAGCTCTTGGGTACCAGAAAAAGTCTGTTGTAAAAACCCTCTGATGAGAGGTCCTTTACCTCTTCTATTGCTGCTTTTGATAGCATCTGGGTCACCTGTTCTTGAAGAGCTGCTGCTTTGCTCCCCGAGTAAGTAGCTGTCAACTCTAACGGTTCTTGTGAAAGAGGGGGCTTCCTTAGGAAGGGAATCTTGTATCCTTCCTTCAAAACTTCTGACTGTCCAAACGTCTGCTCCCCTTTGGCTCCCTCTTGCCAAAAGTGGGATAACCTGGCTCCCACTTGTGTCTGGAGGTTGTTGTGATCATTTCTTGGATTTGGGTTGCTGTTTGGGGTTCTTACGAAGTTGTCCTCCAGCAGCCATTCTCTGACTTCCTCTCGAAAGGGCTCTCCCCACGAAAGGGCTGACGCGTAGGAGGAGCTTCCTTGTCCTTCCTGGCTAAAAAGTTTGCCGAAAGAACTTTCCTAGCAGTCCTTGTGATCAGATCTTGCGTTGATTGTTGCGCAAGGGCTGCTGATAAGTCCTTAACCAGCTCTGAAGGGAAGAGCTGTTTAGATAAGGGAGCATACAACAGTTCAGATTTCTGAGCTAAAGTCACCCAGACGACACGAATGAACACAACATAGCTCGTTTCTTGATAACACCTGCTGTGAAAAGGGCAGAAAGTTCGACCGACCCGTCCCTCACAGCTTTATCGAGACAGGCAATAAGGTGCATTTGCGTGTCATTCTTCTGATCTGAAACTTCTGCAAGAGCTGCAAGAGTCCAGTCCATCAAGCTGAAGACTTCAATAGTTCTGAAGACGCCTTTCAGCAAATGATCCAACTCCGAAGTGGACCACAGAACCTTGGCTTTAGTCATGGCTGTTCTCCGTGAAGAGTCAACGAGTCTGGAGAAGTCCCCTTGGGAGGAGGCAGGAACTCCCAAACCGAGAGCTTCCCCAGTCTCGTACCACACGCTGGATCTAGAAGCCAATCTTGTCGGGGAAAGGAAAAGTTGTCTTTCCTTGTTCCTTCTTCTTCAAAATCCAATCATTCAGTGTCGAAAAGGCTCTCTTCACTGATTTGGCCAACACTGTCTTCTTGAATGAGGAAGACTTCTGGGGTCTACCCATCAAATATTGCGAGGAGGACTCGAGGTACGGCCTGATGAAAATCGTTAGGAAATAAGTCCGCCAAAAGAGTAAGAAGTCTTTTCAGATCAGCGGCATGAAGAGTTTCTTGAGTTTCCTCTTCCGAGATCTCTTCCAAAGGATCCGCTATTTCCGATGTCGAACGAGAGGGGGAAACGTGTGAATCGTGCTGCTTGCGCAAGGCCACGCATGCGTCCAACTTGCTGTGAGGAGCCGGCGATCCTTGTTCCTCCCCGTCACTCGTGCGGCTTGTTGCGGGAAGCGTCTATGAGCGCTGCAACTCCGCGAGTTTGCGCCTTGCTGGCTGTTAGCGTCTTGTTGTTCTGATTCTTGCCTTACCTCTTCTTGGGTCTGTTGACGTCCTTAGATTCCTTCTTGTGTGTTTCTTCTCTTAGTCCTTGCGACTTGTAAGAGTCAAAAGAGACGCAAGGGACTGCTGGACTTCCGACAAGAACTTTACTTGAGGTGCCACTTGCTGCTGGGAAACAACTGGAGATGGCACTGCACAGCTTCCACAACTTCGGAGACTCTAGCTGGGATCTTTTGATGAAGAGGTGGTGACGCAGCTTGGCTGACACGTCCCATTCTGGGGGCGGGGAGAAGCGTGAACTGAAGTCATGTATACGTCTTCTTCCTCCGACGAGCTATGCATCTTACGCCTCTGTTTAGGCGCAGAAACGCCGTCTTCTTCCGACAGGAATCTCTCTGGAGAGCTCCATTTGCTGCAAGAGGGTTGTTGGAGCGGGAAGGGGGACCTGCGTCTCTTGATAGGTCAGACTCTTGTGATTGACGCCAACCACGTCTGGGTCTTGCGTCATCCGAGGAAGACGAACACGTCCTCATCTTGCCTTTCCTGCGGCGAGGGGAGCGCCCTGGGATGCGCCAACAGGATCGCCGAGGGGACGTCCGCTCGTTGTTCAACGCCTCTCACCTCCCTTAGCCTGTCGATGTTCCTTCTCCCAGGGTTGGGGAGCATGGAAGAGGTCTAGGGCTAGGAGCGTGACAGACACGAACGGACGCACCCTCCACTGCACTAACACTGTCACCGAACTTTTGTTGCAAACTATGCACTGCCCCCACATCACTTCCCTATCCGAAGAAAGGGATTGTACAGAAACTCCTATGGCCGAAATAGCAGCCATTATATCCTTTAAAGACGGATTACTTACTCCCGACTCCGCAGGAGGATCGGGTACTATAGCCTTAGGGTTAGGATCAGGAATATTAGTATCAGACAAGTTAGAAAGGACTTGACTATCAGAAGACCTAGCTGAAAGGACACTGGAAGATCTAGCTCTCCTAATTCTGTCCTTTTCCAATCGCCTCACATAGCGATCATACTCTCTCCACTCTTTATCGGACAAACTTTCACACTCCTTGCATCTATCATCAAGTGCACACACATGATCTCTGCATTTCTTACAAACTGTGTGGGGATCAAGAGCAGCCTTGGGAAGCCGGTTCTTGCATCCCCTAACACACATTCTAACAACAGGGTCAGCCATCTTGAAAAGCAAGTACAAAGAACAATTGTAACAGTCAGAAACCGAACAGATAGGCTAACAATGAGAAACGAAAATCCAGGAAGATCCAAAATCAGCGAAAGCCATCAACGAAAACCAAACAAGTAATGGGTACTTCACCAATTGTAGTAAAGCAAACCAAAGTAGAGCGAATTTCCAACGTGTTGATAGAACGACGGCAGGAATTTCTGAGGACAATTGGGAATGGTTCTAATTACCTGGTAGAGGGCGCCAGGTATGGCCACCTGACCATCTATCGGCATTGCCGCGAATTTTGAATTTCTGCCATGCGCGATTTAATCGGCGGATAAAGCTATATATGTAACTACCAGGAAGTTAGATATTTAAAAACAGAAATTAAATAGAAATTAAACACAATTCTTGAGTTTTGGGTGCTATCGAAGTCCATAAAAAGGTTAAGGCCTTATTTCAGATTTTCAATTGACTTTCTCTGTAGCAATACCATAAATTACCTTGTGTTAATTCTAGCCTTTCACAAATCTTCAAGTTTTTTCCCTCGTGAGTAATGTTAAATATTCCATGGGGTTTATTATCTTGAAAGCTTACTTCAGCAGCTGAAGTGGTTCCTGATAGTGTTGATTTGATAAGTTGGGTCTGATTATCTGGCACTGGAAACATTTGGTTATACAGTACACTGGTGAGACTGGAGTTCCTGTCTGAGAAAAAATAAAATCTTTTAGTTCACATGTAAGAAAATAAACCTAAAAAGTTCACTAATGCCATGAATATAATTATGGCCCCCAAAATGAATGTAAAATCAGGAACCTATACTCAAAAGATATCTAAGCTGGTGATCATAACACTACGAGCAGTTTGAAAAAAAAATTATCCAGTAATTACAATGTACTCATTCAAATACTAACTGTACTGTGTGGTTTTCCATCAGTCATTTGGCCTATATATCTCAAAATTTTCAAGGTGATAAATCTTCAGAGATAAACACAAGGGATTCTAACCTGTTAATATACTATCTCCAATAGTGGTCTGTTAAGTTTTAATCTTGGATATTTAACCTGCTACAAGACAACAGCTCAACTCAGAATAAAACTGACTTAACCACATTAACACCTCAACTTGACAAGGCACTTTGGGGGTCTGGCCATTAAGTAACAAAGACCCTATACTATAGTCTGCACTTGAAGTTTTTCTAGATATCTTATATTTAACAGCAATTACTGTACACAGTACCTAACCTAAATTAACCTGTACTTTACACCTAATAATCAATTCAAGAGATATACTGTACAGTATTAACAAATTTATAAAATCAAAAATGGTGGCATAGGAAGAAATATGACAAATTCAACAATAATTTGTATTTTTCCCAACATACAAACCCACAACATCATGCGATAGGAGGATCCTTAGGCACGCATGCACGGACAGCTATGGTAGACTGGCTTTTAGAGAGTATCACTAGCTCTAAAAGAGGCCCCAGGACCAGCATCCCCAATTTGTGAATAGGCGGAGGGAACTGTGATATTTCCCTTAGATGCATGAGAGAGAGATCGGAAAGGAGGAGGCATGAGGTGGGAAATTGAAAACTCACATGATGTTGCGGGTTTGTATGTTAGGAAAAATACAAACTATTGTTGAATTTGTCATTTGTTCCGACACTGACACAAACACCTCAACATCACGTGATAGGAGACTCATAAAGAGGAGAGAGGAAGATCTCTCTATAAACAAGCAAGGCAATTAAAAGTAACCATGGGAGCTCTGCATTCAAACAGAGCCAGATGGTCCTATCCCATGAACATCACATGTCGGACCCAGGTGAAGTTACAGAGAAGAGACTCTCGACAAATGCGAACAGAGCTAAAAGATTATATCTTTAACACCAATTGTTGAGCTGCCACCACCGGGCCTAAGAAGAAAGTGTCCAGTGACTATGTGTGAAATCTTTCAAATAAAGAGACGTAAAGGTGGTTTGTCTGTTCCAAACTCCAGTGCAGAGGATCTGTCCCACAGCATAGTTCCTCTTAAAGGCAACTGATGGGCCAACACTCCTGATGTCATGGGCCTTAAAGTGTGTTGGCACGGTGGATACATCACGTTATTACTGTACCTCCCTCACGCAAATGGAGATCATGTTTTTGGAAATCTTTTTAATAAAACCTGTGCTGGCAAAAAGTCTACATTGTGCTGGTCTGAGGTAGGCCACATGCTTTAGGTAAGCTTTCACTGTGTGTATGGGGCAAAGCAACATTTCTTCCTGATTGTTATCCACAATGTCCTTAAGAGACAGAATGAAGAAGCCGTCAAATCTTGGGTCATGGGACGATGGGTTCTGGGTCTTTGCGATGAAGTCGGGCAGAAAATTGAAAGCCATTTGCGTCCATCCATGGGTGTGGGTTACACTGTAAGAAAGTGCATGAATCTCACCCACGCTTTTAGCAGACGCTAACGCTAAAAGAAACACTGTTTTCAATGTTAAGTCCCTGTCTGAAGAAGTTCTGATTGGTTCATAAAGGGACGTGGTCAAGGAAGATAAAACTTTTGTTATATCCCAATCAGGAGGTTCCAAATTTCAAGGAGAACAACTTTTCTCAAAGTTTTTTATCATATCCAAGATCTCCCAAGATGATGCCAAATTAATATCTCTAGCTTTAAAAACTTTGGAGAGGACCGATCTATACCCTTTCACAAACGAGATGGAGAGGTTTTTCTCGTTCCTCAGAAGGAGAAGGAAATCTGCTACACTTCTTACCATTGTTTTGAGGGGATGTAGATCCCTCTTACTGCATCAATCCAAGAAGACTGACAATTTTCCTTCGTATAGCTTGAGGGAGGATTCGCTAATCGAGCTGGCAGTGACTTCTGCAACCTTTCTAGAAAAGCCTTTCTCTCTGAGGAGTTGCTCAATAGTCTCCAGCATGAAGTTGAAGTGATTCTACTGACTGATGTATCCTGCTTGTTCTTGTTTTAGTAGATCTGGCATTATGGGACGACGTCTTGGAATGTCTATGAGATGCAGGAGATCCGCATACCATTCTGCTTGAGGTCGCATTGAGGCTACCAATGTCATTCAGAGACCCTGAGAAACAAAGCACATGTTGATCACCCTCCTGATTTGGCTGAAAGGAGGGAATACGTAAATGTCCAGGTTGTTCCGCTGGTGTTGGAACGCATCTTACATGATGGAGTTTTTTCTGGAACTGGAGAGCAGTATACGGGTAACTTGTGGTTCCTCGAAGTTGCGAACAGATCCACTGTGGGGCCCGGCCACAAGCTGAGGAGTCTGTTCAACACTACTGGCTGAAGCAAGGACCACTCCATCCCCAATGTCTGTCCTGATCTGCTTAAGGTGTCTGCTACAATGTTCTTCTTCCCTGGGATGTATCTGGCAGTTAGCATCAGGCCCTTGAGTTCTAACCATAAGTGCACCTTGAAAGCTAGTTGGTTTAAGGAGCAAGAAATTGTGGTGGAATTCAAAACACAAAAAAAAAAACAACACACAACACCCTGATCCTCGGTTGCTGGGAGATGGATTAGCCTAAGGCCGCCATAACAACCACAACCGCAAACAACCACAAACACAACAAAGAAATACAAAAAAAAGGAAACAGAACACACACACAATAAAACAGCACACCAACAAGAAAAACCAACAACTCCCGGAAAAGCATACGAAAACTGTCCAACACGAAAACCACTGACCGGCACTAGCTCTGACTAAAGACTCTCAACAACCAAAAAAACCCTCCTCCACATTCTCACAGACAGACAGCGCCGTAAACAGCCTCCAACGAACGACCCTTATTCCTCTTCCAACAACCAAAACACTCACTAACGACAATTACACTCGCTCTCTCTCTCTCTCTCACAAAACGTTGGGAAATGCTAAATAAAAATCCATTCATCCGTCTATAGTTCTCCCCGCTTTTAGCATTTCCCAACCAATACTTTTCACAATACATTCAAATTGCCTTACGCAACACCAACGGATGCTCACTAGCAGGTCCTCTAGAACATAACTAAGCCCACTGGGACCAACTTCCAATACTTCATATGGACCCTCAAATTTTTCACGCACTTTATTTACATTCAACCGCCCTTTCTCGATTACTTCTTTCAACACTTTCTCGCCCACCTTGTAACTTTCAAACCTTTCATGCACCTTCTTCCATACCTCCCTATCATTCTCAGATATACCCAATCTCGGTCTCACTATCTTTTCAAAATTTAACACACATTTACACGGAGACATACCAATACCCTTATGCACGGTGGCGTTGTATACCCACAACGCTCGCCCAACATTTACATCCCAATCATTATCACATTCACTCATCATACATAATATCTCCGTCAACGTTCTCACCGTTCGTTCCGCCAATCCATTCGCACTGGGCATATACGGCGTAGAGTACACATGCTCTATGCCCCAATCATGCAACATTTGCTCAAACTACCATCCAACAAATTCAGGCCCATTGTCACTCAACATTTGCGTCGGCTTGCACACACACATTGGCAATATCACTTGACCCACCATTCTCGCTACAGTCTCACTCTTTTTGTTCCGAATCGCTACTGCATATGCAAACTTACTCAAATGATCTACCATTACAACCATTCCCACATGTCCTCTAGCAGTCACAGGCAACGACACACAATCAGTCACAACCATCTCAAATAACTCTTTCATCTGCAATCGCAACACAGGTGGATTCACATGCACACTTTGATACTTACCCTTCTGACAGTCCGCACGTAATCGCTACATCGGCTCAAATTTGATTCAATCCAGGCACATACAATCTCTCTCTCATACATTCCCATAATTTATTTTTCCCAGATGCCCATACCTATCATGCACTAATAAACACATAACCACGGCTGCATCTTCCGAAAACACTGGCACATACACTTCCCCCATCCCACATTCCTTCCTGATGCAAAAAAATAAACTATACCTTTACATACAACAAATCTCTTAGCACTTCGCTTATACACTTCTAAGTCATACGGCCAACTTCCTACTCTTACACCCTCTAACACACACTCTCTTAACATACTTATTCTCATGCACTGATTTTGCATCTGCTTAATTTCCTCTTCACTCAACAAATCATTTTCACTCCTTGCAATATCTACCATACCTACAAAACTAGTTTTAGACACATCCCCTCCTTTAACCGTCGTTATTTCCCTGCCGCCCTTTCCTAAAATTCCCCTCCCGACATCCACACTTATCCCGCATTTTTTCAAAAACTTACATCCCAATAAAATATCATATTTATCATTCGTACTCTCAATCACACAAAAATCACTTTCTTCCATCATTACACCCCCAATTTCTAAAGGTTCACACACTCTTCCAACCACTGCTACCCCTAAATTTCCAATCCCTCTTACTTCCCCCTGACAATTCCTAATTTCACACGTATTCCTCAATTTCTCACATCCATTCTTAAATATGACATTCATACTACACCCGGTATCTATTAACGCAATCAATCTTACTCCCTTACAACACACTTGCATACTCATGCACTCGTCAGTCTTTCCAGCAAAGCCTCCCTCATGCAACAACCCCTCACGTACATGCATCACACGCACCGCTTGCATCCTAGAGGATCCACCCATTTGAACCCCTTCACACTCAGTTTCCCAAATTCGCTGTCACAGTCACCCTCTTTCGTCTACATACACTTGATACATGCCCTTCCATTCCACATTCGACACACTTCGCTCTCGGTTCTGAACACATTCTCGCATAATGCCCATTCTTACCACATATTACATTCACTGGTACCCCTACGACCATTAGCAATATGACCCACCTGTCCGCACCTGTAGCATTTAACCCCTATCTTTCGTACACTCACTTACCAAATGTCCTGATTGCCCACACCCGAAACACGCTCCTAAAGCCCACCTACACTCATTCTTTGTATGTCCTTCCTTTCCAAATCTAAAACACTTCGCTCGACTTCCACTCACCGACCTTCCCTTTGTACACTACTATCCCTAACCCGTCCAACCCGTTGTTCCCTTACAAACCCACCATTCATCCTCACTGGTACCTCCACATTACTTGCTCTTACACTCCTATCTATTACACTATCTGCCATTCTCATTGGGCCCCTCAACACTACATCCCTAAAGCTTCCAAACTCTGGCACTCTCTCATCTACCCGAGCCTTTACACTCACACTTCTGCTCTCTTTTATAACCCTGTCAAGCTCATAATCTTCTACAATTTCCAAAATTTCTCCCCAAGTCAACCTTTCACTTGTCCATCTTTTCTTCTCCTTCCGCTTCAAGTTCACAAATTCTCTCACTCCATCTGGCACTGTCTCTAACAACTTTCGTACTAACTCCTTACATTCATCTATCCCATCATCCACAAACTTCTTCCTCGCATATGTCTCCAGCCTACAAGCATACAGTGACAAGGTTTCCCAGCTTTCATTCTTGTCTCATCAAATCCATTCTTCCTCTTATACTTAACACTGCTTTCATACGCCCGCTTGCTCAACTAGTCTAGCTTTCACCATGTCATACTCAACATCTCCCACACTCATAATAACCCTATACATATCAAGCAAAAACCCAGTCAAATATTCTCCTAATTCTCGTGCCCACACTCTCTTACTCTCCCCATATTTATCCTGACAAAACCTTTCATACTCCCTAAAGAAATCATGCACATCCCTACTTCTATACTCATTATACCTTTCACACCGGGGTACCTCCCTCACATACATAGCCTTTCTCACTTCTTTCTCACTTTCACTCTCACTTTCGCTACTTTCACTCTGTCCTTTCACACCCTCTTCAGAATACAAAGAGTCCACTTCCGCACTTACATTCATCTTACTCATTACACTCTTCTTCCCCTTCTTTTTATCCACTTTTATCCATTCACCTCCATCCACCTCACTATCACTACTATTTTTACCCTCTCCCTTCTTTCCTGCCTTTCCCACTTCCTTATCCTTTTTTACCAGTTTCCTTTCCTTTTCCCTTCTTCCTTTTTCTTCCCCTGACTTATCCTTATTTTCCCTCTGTTCCTTCCCTTGCTTTTCATTCCCTTTTCCTTACCCTGCCTTTCATTCTCTTGTTTCTCACTTCCTATTCCAACATCACTTTCATCACTCACGCTTCCACTCACTTCTTCCTCCTTTTCTTTCTCTCTTGCCCCTTCACACGTTCCAGAGAACCTGCCTCCAACAGCCCCTTCTCCAAAAACACCCTTGAACATACCTTTCACCATTTCTTCCACACCTTTCATCATTCCCTCCAACTTTTTATCCATCCTCTCTTCTGACTCTTTCATCTCCCCTTTCATTTCCTCTTTCGCTCCTTTTACTAATGATCCCATCTCTTCCAACTGAAGCCTTAATTTCTCATTCTCACTCTTTAACCATGCATTCTCCTCTCTTAACAGCTGCAACTCCTCTCTCAACCTCACCAGTTCCTCTTCCATCCTTTCCTCCAGTCACACTACCCGCCACCAATCTTAATTGCAACTGCCCCACGTTGGGCGCCAAATATAATGTGGCGGAATTCAAAACACAAAAAAAAAACAACACACAACACTCACCCTGATCCTCGGTTGCTGGGAGATGGATTAGCCTAAGGCCGCCATAACAACCACAACCGCAAACAACCACAAACACAACAAAGAAATACAAAAAAAAGGAAACAGAACACACACACAATAAAACAGCACACCAACAAGAAAAACCAACAACTCCTGGAAAAGCATACGAAAACTGTCCAACATTTAAAACCACTGACCGGCACTAGCTCTGACTAAAGACTCTCAACAACCAAAAACCTCCTTCACATTCTCACAGACAGACAGCGCCGTAAACAGCCTCCAACGAACGACCCTTATTCCTCTTCCAACAACCAAAACACTCACTAACGACAATTACACTCGCTCTCTCTCTCTCTCTCTCTCTCACAAAACGTTGGGAAATGCTAAATAAAAATCCATTCATCCCTCTATAAAATCATCCCCCCGTCTGTTCAACTAGGGGACAACCAAAGTGTTGTCGCTCATCAAAACTGTTGACTTCCCTTTCAGGTCTTGGAAGTACTGCAGAGCTAACCAGGCTGCCTTCATCTCCAGCACATTTATGTGTTCCATCTTCCTCCAAGTCCCTGAAACGCACTTTTCATTTAGGTGTGCTCCCAACCTGTCCTGGATGCGTCCAAGAACACTAGCATCTCTGGAGCTAACTGGCCAAATTTCATTCCTTGGCGATAATTCTTTGGATTTCTCCACCACTGTAATCTCTTCTGTTTTCTTTTGTTACTGCAATCACTTCTTCTGCATTCTCTTGATTTTGGCTGTCTTCTTTCAACTTCCATTGTAGGAAATGTATCTGAGCTCTGCCTCTTAGAATCAGTTTCTCCAGGGACACTAGGTGCCTAATTAGAATCTGCCAGTTCTTCATTGGTTGTATGAGCTTGGAGAGGAACCTCAAAATTTCTAAAAACTTCTCCAACCTTTGTTGTGATGGGAAAGCCTTCAAAATCTGGGTATCTATCATCATTCCCAGTACTTGATTCTCTGTGTTGGAACTAAATCAAAATTCTTGATGTTTATGAGAATCTCCAGAGTCCTACACATCCTTAAAATCAAGTCTCTGTCCTTCTCGGCCTAGGCTGCCATGGAGAAAGAACGAGCCAATTGTCCAGATACCTGCAGAGACGGATGCCTCTCTTGTGGGCCCATGCTGAAACTAGTTGAAAAATTTTGGGAAGACTTAGGGGCTGTCACTAACCTGAAGCAGAGGGCCCTGTATTGATAAGTTTCTTTCTTGAGACAAATCGAAGGTATTTCCTGGAGGAAGGATGAATCAGAATTTGTAAATATGCATCCTGTAGGTCCAGAGATATCATAAAGTCTCCCTGCCTGATTGCTGCCAAAACAGACTTCAGTGTTTCCATCTTAAATGGGGTGACCTGGAGAAAGTTATTCAGTGATGATACATCTATTACTGGTCTCCAACCCCCTGATGCTTTCTGTACATGGAAAAGGCGGCTGTAAAACCTGGTGACAGTGTCTTCACTATTTCTGCAGCCCCCTTGTCCAATATATTCCGAATCTCTTGCTGTAGGGCCTTTTGCTTGGGGGAGGTTTTCCTGTAGGAGGAAAACTCTATAGGAAAGGGTGACAAAAGTGGTCTTTGATGGAAGGGAAGAACATACCCTTTCTTCAAGGTTAGTACCGTCCAATTCTCTGCCCTGACTTTCTGCCACTCTTTCCACTTGTATCTCAGACAGCCCCCACCCTGGTTAGCAGAAGATGGGGGAGGCAGCCTTCCTCATCTGGTGGACATTCTTGATGGTCCCAGCTTTCGCTTTCCATACCCTGAGGGAGTGGAGGAACGGTATTGAAGTCGACCTTCTCTTTGTCTACCCCTTGACTGGGAATTCTGACGAAAGCTTTAACGAAAAGACTGCGTTGCAGTTCTAGTCTGTTTACCTCTGTTGTAAGAAAAGGATTGCTTTCTCAATGAACGTCTGCTAGATGAGGCGGGAACGAAATACTTAGCATCCTCCCTCCTGTCTGAGATTGCCTGGTCGACTAAGTCTTGGAGAAAATACCTAGACATTTCGGATAGGGGGCTATTCTGGAGAAAAAACCCAGACATTTCAGATAAAGGGCTATGCCTGAGACTAGACCAACTGTCCGAAGAAATGTGCTTCTGAGCTATTGACAAGAGGGAATAGCATTTTTTCAATAGAACATTAGCCCAAACATTCACTGCAATTTTAGTCATATATTTTAAGGCTTTAACTGATGGAGGGAAGTAAGTCTTTAATTATAGTTCAGGAATCATGAGAAACAGTCTTATGAATCAGTTTCAATAGGGCCCCTTGTCAGGTGTCAAGCCAAGAGGCAGCTCTCAAAGTTCTTTCCAAACTACACTCCAGGTTGACCATCTCAGAACTAGAGAAAGTAGAACCTATTTGTCTCAAGAAATCTAAGGAAGCATTGTTTGATAGCCTTGACAAACTTCCATTCACTATCCTGGGTAGGGGGGTGGGCTTCTCTGGTACATAATACTTACCTGTCTAGGTAAGGGAGGTAACAATTTTTGCGATCGGGAGGTGGCTAGGGAACCTTCCTCTCCAGCAATCAATAAATCAATTTCTTTAATTGAAGACTTTACCATCCTAGGCAACGGTAGGCAGATGGAATGTTTTGTTTCTGTAGCTGAAAAGGCCACCTGTTCTAAAAAGAAGAGTCTGCATAATCTTCTTTATCTTCTTGTTCCAGTTCTGGATATTTAAGAATCTTTCTTATTTTCTGGATAAGTTCTGGAAAACTTATAGATTCTTCCGGAACATCCCGAGGTAAATGAATGAAACTCGATTCCACATCTGGGATTGACTGCGACATGTCTTCCGTTTCTGATGAGGCGGTGAAAGGGAATCTCGAGATTTTCTCTTTTGATAGGTCATACTGAATGGTAAGATGGGGAACGTCTCCCAGAAAACTCACGGCTTTTATTGAAAGAAGACTGGGTCCATGAAGCCGAACGTTCCCGAGAATCAATGTCAAAGCGAAGAGGTCTAACTTTTAGTTCATCGTCCGAGGAAAAAGGAGAAGACTTCCGATATTTTTTGGTAGGAGAATGTCTTTTTTGTGGGTATCATCACGTCGCGTTCCACTCCTGGAACGGGAACGGGATGCATCTGAAAACTGTGCATGACAGGGAGTGACGGTTCGGCACCTGGAATCCGCCAATTTCGCTCTCGTGGGAATTGCCATGTCGCGTTCTGCTCCTGGAATGGGAACAGGATGCATCTGAAGACTATGCAGAACAAGGAGTGACGGTTCGGCACCTGGATTTGCGAGTCACAGGCCGGCTACTCTCTTTTACGTTTCTGCCTGAGAGAAGTACCATGCCAAATCACGCTTCTAGAGTGTGACCAGGAGGTGTCTCTGGGCAAACCAGAACAATGTCCATGGCAAGAAGTGTAGCGTTTTTGACTTAATTCCAGAGAAGCAGCATGCGAGTCACTCTTCTCGAGAGTGATCAGGAGGAGCTCTCGGAAGAAGACTGCAAATGGCAACGCTTTCACACAGGAGAAAAATTTGATGAGGAAGAGGCAGGAGACACAGAACTTCCACTCCGTCGCACGCCACTGGTACCTGGGACTGGATTGGGAGAGATGTTGGGAGACCTTTTCCCCCTACTCCCACTCTAGGAGCCGTTACCGGGCTAGCCTGGGTAACGCTGATCTTCTTACTTTCGCTAACGGAAGCTGTCAATTTTTTAATGGTCTGGCTGTATCTGAAACCATAGATTTACCAAAAAACTCTTTGTTAGAACCAACGTCATCTCTTGTTGGATACTGGAATTCTGCTCCTTAATGGAGGTGATTGGGTTGGCGAGTTGAAGTTTCCTTTTCTGACTTCTTTTTAGCACTTCTATTTTCATATTTCTGCCACTGAGACGACGACCACAATTCACATTCTTTGCACTCAGAGATCGAGAGCAATCTTGCCCTCTGCATTTAGAACACTGAATGTGGGTTAACCGCTAAAGGAGATGAAAACTTTCCACATTTTCCTTTCCGAGTAATACCCGGACACTTACGGGAGACCGGTTTCGCTGAAGATTTCATAATCAGGGAAAACACAAGACACACTATGAGATTCACCATACACTGTTCACATATGTCTCAAAAACACATGAGATATTTCAAGATAAAGCGAGATTAATATACGCAGGGCGTAAGAAGCACATCTTAATGCAACGACGGCTAAGAACACATTGGAGGATGCTGGTCCTGCACTCTTTTATAGATAATGCTACTCTCTAAAAGCGAGTCTACCATAGCCGTCTGCACATGAGCGCCTAAAGATACTCCTGTCACATGATGTTGTGGTGTTTGTATCTGTGTCAGAACAACTAGTGTTGTCAATCAAAGCCAAGATTGACAAGTCAAAAGCTACCTCTTGCTTCAAGCCTTCCCCTCTTCTTACATGAAGCTTCAGCTGTATCTTCCTACCAAATAAGATATTTCTAATTATATCTTCCTACCAAATAAAATATTTTTAATTTTATCTTCCTACCAAATAAGATATTTCTAATTTTATCTAGCTTGTAGCCAAAATTTGTTTTACTTTATATGCTATGTTGTGTAATAATGTGTTTGATACTCCACTTCAGATGTGGTTCAACTATTAACTTTGGTATACTGTATTCAACTTACTCTAGCATAAGCTACAGTACATTGTAGATTACAAAAGATGAGTAACATTAAAGGGAGTGATGGTGGGAGGAAGGGCGGGGGAGTGGAAGAGACATAGACAGCAAGCCCTGACTGACAAAAAAAAAATACTTGAATTTACAGTGCTCTGGGATAGGTTAGTTAAGGTCTGGTAGGTTAGGACCTTAACCCTCTCTTGAATTTACAGTGCCCTTGGTTGGGTTAGGTTAGGTCTGATAGGCTATCACATAACCTTATTTGAATTTATGGTATTTCTAAGTATTAACTCCACGTGTTTTTACCTTGGAAATTGTTTTTCCTATACTTTTAGGGCTGCTGATAAAGGAGACACATTTGTTTGTTATCGGCCAAGTGTTATTTTCCTCCTAACTCTACCCAACAGTAAAGAGGAGCTGTGGGAATTAGGGGTTTTGGGTGGGGGAGAGCACGCCAAACGAAGCGGACATGTTTACATTGTGGAAAAGTACTCAGAAAGTGTAAAATGCCAGGGAGCCATTTGTTGCGGGGAGGGATCGGCTGAAGGAAGGGAGGAATGTTGAGAAGGCAGGGAGAGAGTTCTCACATCCCCAAATGCGGGGAAGGTAAGAAGCGGCAGTGGGGGTAGGCAGAAGGTACCGGCACCGAGGAAACAGAGGGGGGGGGTGCGGGGTTTAGGTAGGAATGCATTAGGAAGCATAACAGGCCTGCAAAAAACAAAACGTAAACTCTTTTATCATCAGCCCTAAAAGTATAGGGAAAACCAATTTCCAAGGCACCAATCAGTCCTCAGGAGTTCCGATCTCATAAAATAATCTTAAAAAAAAAAAAAAAAAAATACCATTTGATAGAATAAGAAGCCAAGCCCCAACAGACTTACCTTAAGGACTCCGAGCCTGTTTATGGGGAGCAGGGTGCGTTTTGCCGCACCTACATGCTATTTTTCTGAATATCCAGCCTGCACTCACTACCACACCAGGGGCTAATTTTTTTTTTTTTTTTTAAGGCCATGATCTTGACGCAGCTGAATTAACATCTCGTAATTGCCATGAGAACAGATGCTAAATTACCGGTAGTTGACGTAACAGTTCTCGCAGGTAACGGGCAAAGAGTGGTGAGTTACAGGCTCAAAGGAGCATTAAGTTTATGGCAAGGACTCAGCCGGTGTAATGAAACAAAATATGCAGTTATTCAAATTATTAAAACACAGGCCTACGTTGGAGTAAAGCTAGTGGTGGGTTGAGAGAAGAGGGGTTGGGGGGTAAATGACATCAATGTGAAAAGGAGGGAAAGGGGTTTGCATAAGAATCTGTGAAGGAAAGTAGGAAACTTTCAGAGTGGTAACGCATAGAAGAGCGATAATGCACAGAGAGCCAGAAAGTTGTAATAAACGTTACAGCAACCAAAAGGAAAAGCTTTGTACAGGTTATCATAATAACCTCACCAACCTAGAACAGTAGGCCGCGTTAATTAAATGAGGGCGTTTACAGAAAGAGTAAAGTTCAGGTTATTATACTAACCAAACCCACCCAACATAACCTAACATAGCAGGCTGCTTTACCTGGCTGCTTTAAAGAAAACCTAAATTAGTTAAACAGAACAAAGTTCAAGTAGGTTAACCGAAGCTATTAGTTGAAGGAAGGGTTACAAATCATTCCAACGCAAAAAGACAGGTGCAACAGTTGGAAAGATGGTGGTCTAACCAGTGAGGATCGCATATGAATAACCCCCACACCCCCTCCAACGGCGGGAGAAACTTCTCAATTCCTCCTGAAACCCACTGTTTCCTCAGAGTTCTTCTAGGATGCAGCCCAATTCTTCAAGGCCTATAATCAATTGTAATGCTGTATTGTAACACTTACAAGGTAAATGTCACTTGGAGGGAAAAATAAAGTTAAGTATACCTTAGTTTAACCATACCACTGAGCTGATTAACAGCTCTCCTAGGGCTAGCCCAAAGGATTAGATTTATTTTATGTGGCTAAGAACCAATTGGTTACCTAGCGACGGGACCTACAGCTTATTGTGGAATCTGAACCACATTATAGCGAGAAATGAATTTCTGTCACCAGAAATAAATTCCTCTTTTTCTTCATTGGCCGGTCGGAGATTCGAACTCGCGGCCAGCAGAGTGCTAGCTGAGAACGGAACCTGCTCGCTTACCTCATTTTAGGGCGTAACGTTCTTAGCTAGTCAAGGCCTAACCCCACCCACATTAGCTTAGGGTACTGTAAATTCAAACGGTTGCGTCCAAACCCACCGGATCTAACCTGACTTAGGCCATTGTAATTTCAAAAGGGATATATACATCCTTGTCTACCATAATATGAATTCATGTAGGGTTACATCCTAACCTAACACACCTAACCTAATCTAGGGCACTGTAAATTCAAACTTGTGGTCTAACCTACCACACCTAACTTAACCTAACCTGGGGTGATGTAAATTCGATTGGGGTCGATCCCTACCCTATCATGCCCAATCTAACCTAGGCCACAGTACATTCCAAGGGGTTACATCCTAACCTACCACACCTAACCTAATGCAGCCTAGTGCACTGTAAATCTACTAAGGTTTCGTCATAAGCTACCAGACTTAATCTAACCCAACCTACGGCTCTGTAAATTCAAACAGGTTGCATCCCAAGTTGCCAGAATTAATCTAATTTAACCAAGGCTCTGTAAATTCAAACAGGGTTAGGTAATAACCTACCACACAAACTTAAATCAAAAAAAAAAAAAGGGCTACATCCTATCCTACCTACCATACCTAGCCTAACCTAGATCATTGTAAATTCGGTAGAACTAAGTAGTAGCTCACTGGCAGCGATTTCCTTCTAACCTAATTTTTTCTACAGATTTATGGTTGCTAATTATTGATTTACCTTCAATTTTTGTTGCACAATTGTAATTAACCACAGAGCTTCGTCCAACAAGCTGGGGGATTTGCTCCCCTGCTTGTTGCTATCCTACAATTTAGGGGACCCCTAGGGAAAGTGGGGCTGCATTATGTACAGGAGCAGTAATAACTGTGAATTATTAACTCAAAATGAAGGCAAGCAGAAAGAAAAGCCAGTTATACAAGACAAAAACAGAAAGAAATATAAGTAACTTGAAGTATAAATCCAAACGTCGCTTTTCTCACGTAGAGTTAATGGTGTAACGTGATTGGTTGGATAAGTATTTAAAGGCTTTGGACCCACCCCGCCCCGCCCCCTTTTTCCTCAGTAATGAGTCGGCTTGTGTACCAAAAGCTCCTCTATAAGAGTGTGCATTCGAAATAGCAGTGGTAGTGAGAGTATGCGTCTTTGTAACGGCTACCTTTGTCATCTTGTTCCTCCTGTGTTTGTGTATGGGTTTTTTCATCTCTGTAATGCAGCATACAGTAAAATTTGATCGCCTTCTCAGCCCCCACCCGGTGTTCTACAACACCAATAACCCCACAGAAACCCCTACGGGTCCCATAAATTGTAGGATAGCAACAAGCAAATCCCATAGCTTGTTGGACGTTCTGTGGATAATTACAATTGTGCAACAAAAATTGAAGGCAAATCAATAATTAGCAACCAAAAATCTGTAGAAAAAATTTGGTTAGAAGGAAATCAAAGCTTGTGGAGCTACTACTTAGTTCTACCGGGTTTACAATGATCTAGGTTAGGCTGGGTATGGTAAGTAGGATAGGTCGTAGCCCTTTTTTTTTTTTTTTTTTTTTTAAGTTTGGTGTTGTAGGTTACTACCTAACCCTGTGTGAATTTACAGAGCCTTGGTTAGATTAGATTAATTCTGGCAACTTAGGATGCAACCCTGTCTGAATTTACAGAGCCATAGGTTGGGTTAGATTAAGTCTGGTAGCTTATGAAGAAACCTTAGTAGATTTTACAGTGCACTAGGCTGCATTAGGTTAAGTGTGGTAGGTTAGGATGTAACCCTTGGAATTTACAGTGGCCTAGGTTAGGTTAAATTAGGTATGGTAGGTTGGACCACAACTTTGAATTTACAGTGGCCTAGATAAGGTTAGGTGTGTTAGGTTAGGATGTAACCCCACATGAATAATTATGGTGGACAAGGATGTAACCCTTTTGAAATTACAATGCCCTAAGTCAGGTTAGATCTGGTAGGTTTGGATGCAACCCTGTTTGAACTTACAGTGCCCTAAGCTAACGTGGGTGGGGTTAGGCCCTGACTAAGTAAGAATGTTACGCCCTAAAGTGAGGTTAAGTTCGTTACTTTCTTCTCCTTTGATGTTTTCCCCCCACCCAAAATCCCATTTGCCCAATGTGGTCCCCTTTATTTGTCAAATAAAAGGGGAATGCTCCAATGATCCTTGATTATTACTAACATCATTGGAAACAGGTTTCTTCACTTTTAAGTCAAACAATGCTTACTGCAGTGATATTCAAATTAAACAAAATAAGCCGCAGAACCTTCCAGTAGCATTACCAGAACCAATTACTGAAATTTTGGTAGATTTTGGTAATTTTTGGTATTTTGACTGGACAACATAAAACAATAAAGGGTGTATAGGCTTATACGACGCAGTGCCACCGAGATAACTTGAAAAAATTGACAGAAATGATAGAAATTTGGTTTTACATTTATCCACTCCAGAATAAATGCCCTCACAAGTTACAACCTTATACCAAATACGAACACGGAAAACCAACACTCATTGGGAAAATCAGCCAATCAGAAGTGTCCGTAACTTCGTGTGGGAGAAGACGGCTCCTCATTGGCTGAACTGGCCAATGAGTACGAATGCAACCAAAGGCAATAGATACACTTCACGATGTAACTTCACTGACATCTCTTAACCTTGTGAGGATACGGTAACAAGGTGTCCGGCAGCAGGGTTGCCAGAAGTTTGAGCACAAAAAAATGGACAGTAGTCATTTGAAAATAGGACATTTGAGATTAAAAAAAGAGTCATATATATATATATATATATATATATATATATATATATATATATATATATATATATATATATATCTCTAAATTTATATATGTACGTATGTATGTACGTATTGTGTTAAGAGGAGCAGGTGCAGGAAAACAAGCAGATTCCAAATTCAGTATATTTATAATCCAATATTTCGTGACCCTTTGACACATCATTAGGAACATCCGCAAAAAAGCGGACTGGAGGCGCCTCGCCGAGGCGATGCCAAGTCTGACAACCATTGCAATGACTGCAAGTTGTTAACGTTCAAAGTGGTACGTGTTTGGCAAATATGGTGACTGGTGTATTGAACTGTTAATTCATAGTAGCATTAGTTGAATGGGATGATGTATTTATACTTCTGATTAATTTTATAATCATTGTAATTAATATTTGTGATAACATGAAACTGACAAGACCTGGAAACAGATATAAGAGGAAGTGAAAAAGTGACAGAAAAGGACAGTTTTTGACTGCCCTTTTTTTCTTCAAAAATAAAGGACAGGCGGATTTCTAAGAGGACAGACTGTCCATAAAAGGACAGACATGGCACCCCTGCCCGGCAGTAACCATTGCTGGATCCTCGATCAGGGTTGCCAACCCCCGAAGTCAAGCAATACCAAATCGACCATCATCTTCTTCTTCTTTTTCTTTTAACGTGCTTTTATTCCCATTTTTGTATGGGGTAAGCACGATGCCTTCTTTGAAGGACTTTTTGATTTGGCTTTGGGGTAGACCTGTGGTCTCGATCGGCTGCCCTGCCTGACATCGCTTAGACCCCGGTACGTATGTTTCATGTATCATACCAGACCCAACGCCCTTTAATACCAAATTTCATGCTTCAATGCCAAATTAGGAAAATACATATTATTTAAGTGAGGGGGAGAGATTGTATGAAAATTCATTTGCCACCTTTATTGCTGAATCTTATAAAAGTAGCATGAGCATTTTAAGTTAGAACAATGCAGCTTCTGTTATTAAAGTTAAATACTGTAATGTAAACAAAAACCCAGCTTATAAGTGAGGATTATTTAAAGCAATGACATACGTGATATACGAAGGATGGTGCTACTTACCATTGTTGGGATGATTTTTTTTTTTTTGGTGACATGAATCATCATCATCATCATCACTTTCATTATCACTATGATCAATAACATTATTATCACTGTTTCCCATTGTAGGCACCAGAAAGGTTTCAAAAACTAAATTTTAACTCAAAGGGTTTAAAAAAAGGGAAATACACCCAGATAAACCTATTTAGGAGACAGCAAAGAATAGAAGGAAATGTAGGAGTCAAACAATTGCAAAACTACTAAGCATCATCAATATAAAATTAAAGTCGCCTAAAAACAAGATAACTTTCAACCTAGGTACGTTTCAGGTTGATTCCAGAACACATTTCTCCCATTTTAAACCTTGGAATTTCCAACTGTTCTAGAAATAATATCAAGCTAATAAAATTGCTTATATATGCTTGTGTATATGTATATATATATATATATATATATATATATATATATATATATATAATATATTATATATAATATATATATATATATATATATATATATATATATATATATATATATATTGACTTTTTCAATAGTTCCATATGCTGTTCAACTGAAATCAAACATCTCTTGAAAGAATAACGTAGTTATATACTGCAATAGGAGAGCTGTTAATCAGCTCAGTGGTCTGGTAAAACTAAGGTATACTTAACTGCAATACAATTATTATATATATTATATAATAAGGATATTGTAAGGACGTCAGGCGTCTCTTCCCTTCCCGTCAATCACGATCATGTATCACATCTATCAACACAGCGAGAATCTCAAGTACTGTATATATTTCTATGTAGAATTTCCTGGGCTTTTCGCCAATATATATTT
The DNA here is from genome assembly GCF_040412425.1 of Macrobrachium rosenbergii. Lineage (NCBI taxonomy): Eukaryota > Metazoa > Arthropoda > Malacostraca > Decapoda > Palaemonidae > Macrobrachium > Macrobrachium rosenbergii. Next base: position 50,806,048 of record NC_089766.1, read on the forward strand.
TATCACTGTATGTACAATACGTCTCTTATTATTGCTATCTGATTGACTGTTAACAAACACAAAGTGCTCTCACTCAGCGTGCGGGTCACGGCAATCAAAGGTCCGGCAGTTGGTTTCCGTCTGCACGCTGCTATGTATACCTGTGCCCAAGTAAATAAATTACTCAGTACCCAGTTCTGTCTCTTTGACCTCACAACTGGTGACCTTAGGAGCGACGGTAAACACAGGGGTTTTGGCTTTGCCATTAATGGACTTACTGCGGCAACTTTACCTTTAGAGGGCCCTTAACGGAACCATACAATGACAAAGTCTAGGCCTCTGAAAGCTCCTTCCTCAGAGAATGCCTATGCCACTAACGGACTAATTACAGCATACCTCCTTCAGATACGTTCTGGCATTCTCGAACGGTTTGGCCCTGCCATTTACGATTCACGTTGACCGTATTCAGAAGTCATTAACAGAACCACATGGCGTATAGTTTTGACTTCTGACGAGCCCCAAACATCGTTAACGGACTAAACACGGTGCTTATTTCGCGTTTTGGTGTGGGGCAAAATGTCAGACACTGAGGTAGAAAGTTTTTCCGAGGGCATACAGATCCTCTGCAGTCCCCTCTCACCTTCGAAGGCAACAATAAGTCAGGCAATAAAACGCCCACCATTCTCATGGCAAAATACCGCATCCTAATTCCTGTGGCCAGACATCCATTTCCGCGTAGCAAAATCACGGATGAGGAAACCAAAGCGGACATCACCATGACAACGCTGCCAGAGGAGATCTTCACAAAATCACCCAATGGTTGGACTCACAGCCAGGCAAAGTCAAGTACAGAGACTTGTGAGAGAAACTCATCGACACACTCCATGCCCGTCCCAGAGAGCCCAATGCGCCCTCGACCTGATGACCTAGCTCTGGGGATGCATCACCCAGGACACCTGGGACGAACTACCAGTACATCCCAACGATGTTCCGAAGACAGCCATCATCAAGCAGTTTGGGACATATACCTTCTCCTACTCCACCTTTGGCCTCAGGAACGTTGGGGCCACATTCCAACGCCTCATGAACAGCATCTTGGGTGACCTACCTTTCTGCGTCTGCTGCTTGACGACATCCTGATCTTCTCAGGTCCCCGGAGGAGCACCTGGGTCACATCCGGGCTGTGCAGAAACGCCTTCAGGAGAATGGTTTGGTTGTCAGATTCAGCAAATGTACCTTTGGAGTGGAGAAGGTAGACTTCCTGGGCCACGAGGTCTCTCCGGCAGGTGTCTGCTCCATGGCCTCCAAGGTGAATGCAGTGAAGGAGCTTCCAGCACCAAAAACCATCAAGTCTCTGCAGGAGTTCCTTGGTATGGTCAACTGATACCAATGTTTTGTGCTGGGCATCGCCTGCATCATGTATCCCCTAACCGGAGTACTGAAGGAAGCCGAAAGCACTGACTAGGGAAGCCCCACAGCAAAGGCTTTCAAACAGACGAAGGCAGCCCTCGCCAAAGCCACCATCTTAACATATCAAGACCCCACACCCCTTGAGACTTACCACTGACGCCAGCAGATAGTAGGTGTTTCCTGCCACACGCCTGTCTTTTAGCCGTAAGTTAAATCTGCTGAGACCCACTACAGTGCATTCGACAGGGAACTGCTGGCAATCTACCAAGCCATGCGGCACTTCAGGTACCTCTTGGACGGCAGCCCTTTCACCATCCTGACAGACCACAAGCCGTTAATACATGCTCATGAGGGCAGGGGACGATGGTCAGCAAGGCAGTAACAGCACCTGGCTGCTATCTCTGAGATTCAGCTGCACCATCCATTACGTCCCTGACGCCATGAACCCAGTATCCATGCCCTATCAAGAACTGAAATAAATTCAGGCCACCTGGGCACAGACTATGAAGACCTGGCGAAGGAACAGGCCGCAGACCTGGAAACGGTTTACCACACGGCACTCACTTACCACACTGAGGTGTGAAGTCGATGCCAGTGGGTTGATCCAGATCAATACTTTCTGCGACACCAGCACTGGCCGCCCGTGCCCCTGATACCCGCATCACGGAGAAAGCAGACGTTCGACATCATCCACGGGCTGTCCCATCCATCAGGATGGACAATAACTCGCCTGATGACAGAGAAATTCGTGTGGCACGGGATCAGGAAGGATGTTCATGAATGGGCGAAGAACTGCATACTATGTCAGACAAGTAAAGATCACCCGCACACGGAATCAGGCATCAGAGACTTCCCTCAACCACGATGGCGTTTCGGCACATCCACGTGAGCGTCATAGGACCTCTGCTGCAATCAGGGGTGCCAGATACCTCCTGACAATCACAGACCATTCCACAAGATGGCCGGAAACAACCCCTGAGTGGTAGAAGCATCAACAAATGCTGTATTTTAAAGGAAGCCCTACTGTCAAGTTGGATGAGCCGTTTCGGTGTGTCTGACAGATAATTCTACAGACAGAGGCCCGGCATTCTTAGTGGAACTCTGGGTCTCCCGGCATGCCTGATGGGGACAACACTCCACAGTACAACGGCATGCAACTTACGGCCAACAGTATGGTGGAAAGAACCCATCATTCATTGAAAGCAGCTCTGATGCACGTTGCACTGACGAAAATTGGAAGGCACACCTGCCCTGGGTCTCAAACCACACCAGGGCAAACGGCACCACTGTTAAGAGGTGCAAAATAATGAGCAGGTGGACATCTGCTGGTTTATTAGTTGTTGTTTTAGATTTAGCTGGCCTTGTGCCAGCACGGGCTCTTTGCTTCCAGAGCAGCCTGAGGGAAGTGGCAGAAGGTTTTTAGGAAAGCAGGCCGCTTATAAAGTGGTCCAAGGACGTCAGGACAAAGGAATACAATAGGATACAGGTTACCCGTGGTCAACTGCTCTCAATCAGAATTCGGACAGCCCAAACACAAATAACATAAAAGATCAAAATGCAAGAATTGACACAATAATATTCTGACACATATAAAAAGTAACAGGCATAAATAAATCAGTAACAGTCGACGTATTTACATAGATAAAATTTGGCTATTTTTTTTTGACCTAGGCTTGTAGGAGAGTCACCAGAAAAAACGGGAAGTTCACCACAGAAACCCGTTGCTGCGGAACTTACAGTCTTACTTTATCAGGGTCGTAATTTGATGAATTTTTTTCAAAAATTGGTAAAATTTTATGTTGCCAATATAAAATGCCACCCAACGCCTGGTGTTTAAGGTTACAATTTTGCCCTATTAGGTATGGAGGGGGTTGTTGTCTTACCTTATTTTTCAGATTTGATGAAGAGCTTTTATAAAAAATGTTGGTTCTGATTTCATAAAGTGCATTGGCAACTTATAAAATTTATAATCAATCACGTCAGTGGGCCTATTTGTCAAATGTGTCAAATACCTGCAATTCATAAAATGAAATTATTTACCTTAATCGTACTGTCGGAATTTTCCAATTCCTCATTTGTTAAGTCTTCTGTAAGTTTGCCATTGATTTCAGGGCTTATAAAGTTTAGCAGCCTCGAGAAAGAAGTGGTGGTGAGTGTTATCACCAAAAATGTCTAGAAACATGTATATCGCTCAGGTAATAAATAATTAATAAAATACCGGTCCTCATACCTGGTCCGCTTGGTGTCATACGCTGGCAAATCGTTTTTGGGATTCATCTGCCCTCAACAGTTTGATTATGGACACTTCTTATCATCTGATCCACGAAATTTGGGTCATGGTTCATCCACTCGGTGAGTGTATTTCTGAAATCTTATAAATCGCCCACCCATCATGCTGGAAACCAGCAATAGATCTTCCATTGTGGAATAAATGTCTTAATTAATGGTAAATTGAGGGTCAGCTGCAGTTTGTCTTGCCCTTCTTTGTGAAGAGGGACCAAGAATTTCTTGAGAACGCTTTATACCCCAAAAAGAAAAACATTATTCAAGTGTCTAAATGTTTTACATCCTTTTTCCGAAAAAGGTCTTGTCTGTTTCAACGATGACCCCGGACCATTCGATGGGTTTTGATTATTCAGCCAGCTCACGGTATCCTTTCAGAACAAAAGCTGAATACCAGTCAACGCTTGTTCTGACGAGATTCCATATGCATCACTTACACAAGGTAGAGTACTTGAAAGATTTGTCAAACTCAGTGATTGACAAATAAACCTACTTCCCATGGGGGTGAGGAGGTTTTCCAAAAGTATTTGTTAGACTGAGGGTAAGAGCATTGCCTTGATTTTTTGATTTTGCAATCTTTATATATAGACACAATAAGACTGGACGGGATCATGATGGTATGCGCACTTTCGTTGCAATTAGGGTAAATTACTCCTTGGGCAAAACTTTGAGCCTCAATTACTCTATAAAGTCTTCACTTTTTGAATGAAAATTACTTTAATGAACAGCTGTCCTTTCTTAGGAAGGATAACCATTACATGTTGCGGTTAGTGGTTTTGGGGTTCAAATGATAGTTTTGAGAGTGATACACAAATGATATGTGTAGAGTTATATAGCTTATCGTATATTGTTCAAACTAAGTTTATACCAATGTGGCGGAATTCTAACCCACAAACAAAACAACAAACAACACTCACCCTGATCTTCGGTTGCTGGAGATGGATAAAGGTCCACGGTCAACAATCACAAGCAAACAACCACAAACACAACAAGGAAATACAAAAAAACAGAACACACACACAAATAAACAGCACACAACAAGAAGACCAACAACTCCCATTAAAGCATCCGACAAAAACTGACGAACACAAGAACCACTTTCCGGTTGGAGCTCAACTAAAGACTCCCAAAAACTGAAAAATCTTCACATATTCCACAGACAGACAGACAGCTCCAAACAAACTAACGACCTCATCCCTCTTCCAACAACCGAACCACTCACAACGACAATTCTCTCTCTCTCTCTCTCTCTCTCTCTCTTCACAAAACGTTGGGAAATGCTAAATAAAAACAAATTTATTCATCCTCTATATTTCTCCCCCTTTTAGCATTTCCCAACCAACACCTTTCACACCTCTTTCAAATCGCCTTACACGCAACACCCACGGATGCTCACTAGCAGGTCCTCTAGATCGCGTTCAGCGGGCACGCAATCATTCTCTCAGACTCGCTCTCTCTTCCAGCAACATTCAGATTTACATTTTCTCCTCCATTCTCTCTCAGATTCACGCTATCTTCTTCACTATTACCACTCTCAATTTCATCCACAATCTCATCTATACCCTCTAACTCGTTCCCAAATACCTCCCCAATTCTTCAACTAACCCATCCCATTCGCTCATTGACCTTTCCAATTCTTGCAACGATTCATTCATGCTTTCAATCACTCGTCTATCACTGCTACGCTCTCTTACTCTTACACTTTCGCTCACCTCCAACCGTTCACTAACCCCTACACGTTCAGTCAACTCAGTTATATCAAACCCGCATATGCTATACGTTCTATCCATACCATCCCATTCATCCGTATTACACGCTTTATCACTCATTTCCACTTTGGCACTCACACCCCTATCACACAACTTACGACCATTCAGTTTACTTACGTTCTTCCCTTTCTTACGTTTTTACCATACTCTATCAAAACAAATTGCTGATCCTCCATACACAAGCTCTCATGCATACTTGGTTCACCCACATTCGATTTCAACCATTTATACACCCCATTCTCTCTCACATATTCCGTACATCCTTCCATCTACGCAACTGGTTGTGATGCGCTCGCATTTCTCTCACACTACCATCTACACATACTTCCCCCTACAACATAACTAAGCCCACTGGGACCAACTTCCAACACCTCATACGGACCTCAAATTTTTCACGCACTTTATTTACATTCAACCGCCCTTTCTCGATTACTTCTTTCAACACTTTCTCGCCCACCTTGTAACTTTCAAACCTTTCATGCGCCTTCTTCCATACCTCCCTATCATTCTCAGATAGACCCAATCTCGGTCTCACTATCTTTTCAAAATTTAACACATATTTACACGGAGACATACCAATACCCTTATGCACAGTGGCGTTGTATACCCACAACGCTCGCCCAACGTTTACATCCCAATCATTATCACATTCACTCATCATACGTAATATCTCTGTCAACGTTTTCACCGTTCGTTCCGCTAATCCATTTGCACTGGGCATATACGGCGTAGAGTACATGTTCTATGCCCCAATCACGCAACATTTGCTCAAACTCCCATCCAACAAATTCAGGCCCATTGTCACTCAACATTCGCGTCGGCTTGCACACACACATTGGCAACATCACTTGACCCACCATTTCGCCACAGTCTCACTCTTTTTTGTTCCGAATCGCTACCGCATATGCAAACTTACTCAAATGATCTACCATTACAACCATTCCACATGTCCTCTAGCAGTCACAGGCAACGACACACAATCAATCACAACCATCTCAAATAACTCTTTCATCTGCAATCGCAACACAGGTGGATTCGCATGCACACTTTGATACTTACCCTTCTGACAGTCCGCACACGTAATCGCTACATCCGCACAAATTTTACTCAATCCAGGCACATACAATCTCTCTCTCATACATTCCCATAATTTATTTTTCCCCAGATGCCCAAACCTATTATGCACCAATAAACACATACCCACAGCTGCGTCTTCCGAAAATACTGGCACATACACTTCCCCATCCCATATCCCTTCCTGATGCAAAAAATAAACTATACCTTTACATACAACAAATCTCTTAGCACTTCGCTTATACACTTCTAACTCAGACGGCCAACTTCCTACTCTTACACCCCCTAACACACACTCTCTTAACATATTTATTTTCATGCACTGATTTTGCATCTGCTTAATTTCCTCTTCACTCAACAAATCATTTTCACTCCTTGCAATATCTACCATACCTACAAAACTAGTTTTAGACACATCTCCTCCTTTAACCTTCGTTATTTCCCTGCCGCCCTTTCCTAAAATTCCCCTCCCGACATCCACACTTATATCATGCATTCTCATAAAATCAATTCCTAATAAAAAACATGTTGGCATATCATTCTCATCCATGACTACAAAATTATGTATTATTTCAAATCCCCCTAACTGAATTTTTAGTTGTACCTCCTCCCATACTAACACACTCCCTTGTCCCAAACCATGTATCCTTACACTCGTTGATTTTCTTTTTATATCCCAATCGCACCTTTCCAATTCACTAACTACTGTACTACTCACTAACGACACTTGTGCTCCCGTGTCTACCAAACTACAATATTTATTCTGATCCACCACTACATTTGTTACTAATTTACCTTTCGCTTCATGCATACACGCTCTCACGGCTACATTCACCTGCTTAGCTTCCTCACAACCATCCTCATCGCATTCATCTTCAACGATATCCTCAACCCTACCCCTTATTCCCTCATTTTTCCCACAATCACCTTTCTTAACCAGCCAGCTACAAGTATCCTTTCCACAGTGAACATTTAAAATCACATTCATACCATTTTCATTCACCCTTCCTTTATACTCCACCGGCCTATTCCATCCAAAGAACAATCGTACTGTAATTTTAAACATTTCAGCCACTACCAACAAGACTTTCACTAACTTTTCCTCCTCATCTAATTCCCTTCCTTCCTCACGCACTCCTCCTTCCGGCATCTCATTCATCACCTTTTCACGTAACTCGTTCATGCTCGCAGGTACTCCGTCAATCAACCCATTTGTTTCCAAATTACCCAACCCCAAACAGACATTCCCACACTCGATTCTCCCCTACATACTGTTGCTTTACCACAAATCCTACAGGTACTTGGTCCGGTCCCAGTCGCTCCTAACCCTATCATCTCGTTCAGTCCACATACGCGACATAGCATCTGCAACAATATTCTGTCTACCTTGTACATACTCTACCTTAAAACTAAACTCATTCAAATCCTCTATCGTTCTCGCAATTCTAGCATTCACACTCTCCTTTTTAACCATATATACTAGCGGTCGATGGTCCGTCCGTATCACAAAATCTACCCCATATAAAAATACTTTCAACGCTTTCACACAAAACCTTATTGCAGCCAATTCCTTTTCAATCACCGAATATTTCAACTCTGCCTTTCCAAACGCCTTGCTCACATAAGCAATTACTCTCAATTGTTCTCCCCATTCGCCTTCTGCATTTGTACCAAGCATCCTCCCATACTATATTTACTTGCATCCGTATACAGTTCTAGTTTATTCGCATTCTCACTATAGTCCGGGAAAGCCAACGTCACGTCTCTTGCAGCCTCCTCTTTCAATCTCTCGAACGCTTCGATCATTCGCTCATCCCATTTCAATCTTACACAATTTCTCTTCCCCGTCCATTCAGTAAGTGGTTTCCCGATCCCTGAACAATCTTTTATAAACTTCCTTCCAAACTCAATTAAACCCAAAAATCCTTTCAACTCACGCACGGTCCGGGGACGTGGAAATTCCCTCACCTTATTCACGAACTTATCACTCTTCCTTACACCTCTTCCACTCACCATATGCCCTAGGAATTCCACCTCCCCAGCCAACCAAGCACACTTTTCAAATTTTACTTTTATTCCTACTTCTTCCAACCTTTCTAACACTCGTTCAAGCAGTTCCATATTCTCTTCTACAGTCTCACTCTGCAATCAAAATATCATCTATAAAAACAGTTACCTTCTTGCGATCAAACCCAGCCAGAACCACATTCATTGCCCTTTGAAGGCAGCAGGCGCATTAGCCAGTCCGAAACTCAATCTTCGGAACTGGTAGTGGCAGGAACTACTAGAAAAGGGCCGTAATATGCCTGCTCCTTCCTCCAGAGGCATCTGGTAATAGCCTTACCAGATCTAATTTTGTAAACACTTTCATTCCATTCATCTTGTATACACAATCAGACACCACATTCATCGGGAATCGCTCTTTCACAGTTACTTCATTCACCTTCCGATAATCCACACACATCCGCAAACTTCCATCTGGCTTACGTACCGGTACAATGGGGCTATTCCAGGCGCCGCACTCCTTTCAATCACTCCCACCCTCTCAAGCTCCTCACACTGCTCCTCTATCTCACGATTGATAGACGGAGAAAATGTCGGGGACGCTGATATATGGGGGGTGTCGTCTTCCAGAACTATTTTAAATTCAGGAAGCTTGATCCCCCAAAATCCTCGTCACCACGACTCAATGCCCCCGCCTATCCCACAACATTCTCCTCAATCGTTCTCTTACGTTATCACTTACATTTTCATCTACCTTTACTCTTTCTTTTCAACTCCTCATACGTCCAATCATTAGCTCCTTTCAAATCACCTGTCATCACCTGCCGTACCTTCACGTACCTCTCATCATCCACATTCACCAACGCACGTAATATTCCCACGCAATCTCCCTCACATATTCCTCGGACTCGCTTCTTCCCTGACACTCGGCAATGACGTTATATATACCCTCGGATCTCCCATGTTCAAAAACCCCATCATATACACACACATTTGCCCTGACTAATTTATTTATGTCTATTCCCTCAACCACATACTCACACCTATCATTGTTGGCTATCCCGAGGCTATCCGGCCATGCCACTTTCACACTCACAACTTCTCCAATCTCATGTGGCACTTTTACCCTCTCTGTCGCAATTACAGGCACTCTCTTCCACAATTTTTGCTCAACCCTACCATCCTTCCCCAAATACAAATCCCCAAGCACATCCCCTTTCATACGTAATTCAATTACATTCATACTAGGACGGACCACCATCCCGCATTTTTTCAAAAACTCACATCCCAATAAAATATCATATTTATCATTCGTACTTTCAATCACACAAAAATCACTTTCATCCATCACTACACCCCAATTTCTAACCGTTCACACACTCTTCCAACCACTGCTACCCCTAAATTTCCAATCCCTCTTACTTCCCTGACAGTTCCTAATCTCACACGTATTCCTCAATTCTCACATCCATTCTTAAATATGACATTCATACTACACCCGGTATCTACTAAGGCAATCAATCTTACTCCCTTACAACACACTTGCACACTCATGCACTCGTCAGTCTTTCCAGCAAAACCTCCCTCATGCAACAACCCCTCACGTACATGCATCACACGCACCGCTTGCATCCTGGAGGATCCACCCATTTGAACCCCTTCACACTCAGTTTCCTGAATTTGCTGTCACAGTCACCCTCTTTCGTCTACATACACTTGATACATGCCCTTCCATTCCACATTCGTCACACTTCGCTCTCGGTTCTGAACACATTCTCGCATAATGCCCATTCTTACCACAGTTACCACATATTACATTCACTGGTACCCCCTACAACCATTAGCAACATGACCCACCTGTCCGCACCGGTAGCATTTAACCCCCCTATCTTTCATACACTCCCTTACCAAATGTCCCGGTTGCCCACACCCGAAACACGCTCCTAAAGCCCACCTACACTCATTCTTTGTATGTCCTTCCTTTCCACATCTAAAACACTTCGCTCGACTTCCACTCATCGACCTTCCCCTTTGTACACTACTATCCCTAACCCGTCCAACCCGTTGTTCCCTTACAAACCCATCATTCATCCTCACTGGCACCTCTACATTACTTGCTCTTACACTCCTATCTATTACACTATCGGCCATTCTCATTGGGCCCTCAACACTGCATCCCTAAAGCTTCCGAACTCTGGTACTCTCTCATCTACCCCAGCCCTTACACTTACACTTCTGCTCTCTTTTATAACCCTGTCAAGCTCATAATCTTCTACAATTTCCAAAATTTCTCCCCAAGTCAACCTTTCATTCGTCCATCTTTTCTTCTCCTTCCGCTTCAAGTTCACAAATTCTCTAACTCCATCTGGCACTGTCCCTAACAACTTCCGTACTAACTCCTTACATTCATCTATCCCATCATCCCCAAACTTCTTCCTTGCCAACGTCTCCAGCCTACAAGCATACAGTGACAAGGTTTCCCCAGCTTTCATTCTTGCCTCATCAAATTCATTCTTCCTCTTATACTTAACACTCGCTTTCATACGCCTCGCTTGCTCAACTAATCTAGCTTTCACCTTGTCATACTCAACATCCCCACACTCATAATAACCCTATACATATCAAGTAAAAACCCAGTCAAATACTCTCCCTAATTCTCGTGCCCACACTCTCTTACTTTCCCCATACTTATCCTGACAAAACCTTTCATACTCCCTAAAGAAATCATGCACATCCCTACTTCCATACTCATTATACTTTTCACACCGGGGTACCTCCTCACATACATAGCCTTTCTCACTTCTTTCTCACTTTCACTCTCACTTTCGCTACTTTCGCTCTGTCCTTTCATACCCTCTTCCGAATACAAAGAGTCCACTTCTGCACTTACATTCATCTTACTCATTACACTCTTCTTCCCTCTTTTTATCCACTTTTATCCACTCACCTCCATCCACCTCACTATCACTACTGCCTTCACCCTCTCCCTTCTTTCCTGCCTTTCCCACTTCCTTACCCTTCTTACCAGTTTCCTTTCCTTTCCCTTCTTCCCTTTTTCTTCCCTGACTTATCCTTACTTTCCCTCTGTTCCTTCCCTGCTTTTCATTCCCTTTTCCTTACCCTGCCTCTCATTCCCTCGTTTCTTACTTCCTATTCCCATATCACTTTCATCACTCACGCTTCCATTCACTTCTTCCTCCTTTTCTTTCTCTCTTGCCCCTTCACACGTTCCAGAGAACCTGCCTCCAACAGCCCCTTCTCCAAAAACACCCTTGAACATACCTTTCACCATTTCTTCCACACTTTCATCATTCCTCCAACTTTTATCCATCCTCTCTTCCATCCTCTCATTCATTCTCTTCTGACTCTTTCATCTCCCCTTTCATTTCTTCTTTTGCACTTCTTAGCATTCCTCCCATCTCCTCCAACTGACTCCTCAACTCCTCATTTCTCACCCTCAACCTTTCCCATTCTCCTCCAGCCAACCCTGGAGTTCCTAGCTTCCATCCTCTCTTAATCTTCATCTCACTCATCCTGACCTTTTACCTCACTGACCCACCACAGACAATCTTAACTGCTATTTTACAACAGCCCCACGTTGGGCGCCAAATATTATGTGGCGGAATTCACTAACCCACAAACAAAACAACAAACAACACTCACCCTGATCTTCGGTTGCTGAGAGATGGGTCCACGGTCGCCAAACAACCACAACCACGCAAAACAAAAACCACAAACACAACAAGGAAATACAAAAAGAAACAGAACACACACACAAATAAACAGCACACAACAAGAAAACCAACAACTCCCAGAAAAGCATACGACAAAAACTGTCCCGTTCAAGAACCACTGTTGGCACTCAACTCTGACTAAAGACTCCCAAAAACTGAAAAAATCCTTCACATATTCCACAGACAGACAGACAGCGCGCAAACAAACTAACGACCTCATCCAACTTCCAACAACCGAAGCACTCACTAAACGACAATTACACACTCTCTCTCTCTCTCTCACAAAACGTTGGGAAATGCTAAATAAAACAAATTTATTCATCCTCTATACCATTGTTATTTCCTGAACTTGTAAAGTCACCGCATCGATGTCAGCGGAGTGCTTCGAAGGCGTCATTAATTAAGTCTCCGCTGAGCAAGTTTTCTTTGGTGACTTCATAACTTTCTTCACACTCAATTCGTCACGCCTAACGCGCCAGGTCACGCATTTTCTACCATTTCAACTTTATATGTATTTGTCCAACTGTCATAAATCATGTGTCGTATGTTTCTTTATTCGCAGGCATCAAGACTGTATCCATATTGAAGTTCTATACGTTTTTGTATTGTAAATTGTACTTGTTCGCCGAATATTATTGTTAATTGTTTTTGACCTCAGGTCACGCTCAATGTCATTGTCTTCCGCGGTTCGGCCGCTATATAAACTGCCTGAATCTGTATTAAACCATTACGGGCTGCTCTAGAAGCAAGAGCCCGTGCTGGCACAAGGCCAGCTAAATCTAAAACAACAACGTAATAAACCAGCAGTAACTTTTACCTGCTCGTTTCTTTTGCACCTCTTACAAACTCACAGTGCCATCTACTATTGTATAGTTGTTTTTGGTCTTTAGCATTACCTTATCCTGCAATTCATGCAGCTGAAATCTCTAGTTTGCTTTTACAAAGGTGAAGTTAAGTACCAACACTCAGTTTACCTATCCCCACATTTTGCAATTTGTATCATTCTTTTGCCATCTGTTGCTTTTGTCGCTGGGTGGTTTGCTCACTCCAACACGGTCTAAATCCTTACATTTCGCCACACAAATTCATCTAAAACTTCAAAGGAACTGCTTACCTTCTTCGAAATCTTTAGTGTTTAGGGCTTGATCGCGAAGGGCTAGGACCGGGTCGTGTTGTACTCGGTCGGAACGATAACATGAGTTCGGGAGGCAGTGTTTGACGGCTCTGGAGTTAAGTATTCCAAGAAACGGTAGAAATTTACACAGACCACCTTTCATATACCGTCTCCGAACAACACAGTTTCTACGGCGTCGAATTCGTCGTGTTGTAATAGTAAAAAGAAAAAAAAAAACTCGTTGGTGCTTTCATTCTGGATGTCGGAACGTGAAAGAAAGGCTGCATCTGGATCAGAATGAGTGCAAACAAATCATGCCGTACTGATTAGTTCTGATATTTAGTCTTGGAATAAATTTATACCAACTTAAGACCAGAAATCCTTTTAGCTTATGTTGAACTCATTTCCTAGATGAAATGAAATCTCGTAATGGTCAACTCGTCTCGGCGCTCTGTTGATCTGTCTTCCTATTTTGTCACTGATTTTGGTGTAGCATGGTTTGATATAATTAGGCAGTTTTCAGTACCCACTAGTTGCAAAATTCATATGCAGAGGAACACAACGAATTCAATGGAAGAGAATATAGTTTTAGATAGTTCTAAATTTTATACTAAATTTTCTTAAAAACTAAATAATTCGGTTAATTAAATATGTTTAAAATCACAAACAAATCTTGATATATTCTCGTCAGCACTGTCGAAACGAAGCGCATGTTAAAAAAATCCTCCAGTGCAAAGTCAATATTACAAGACATCCTCAGCAGAAACACACTTAACTAGTTACAGGTTTGTACTGTCATATTTGGGCAAGGGTTGCGACACCTGTGTAGATTGATGAGATCAGTGTCTGCCTTGTCGTAACATAAAACTTTTCCAACCTCATTTTGTCCTCAGAGGACACAATAGTGAAGTCCAAGGCCTGCATCACTGGCAGGTAAAGGTCGTGATGACGAAACTCTAAATGTAGCCCTAGTCCTAGTGACCAACTCCAGGCTTGTACTGCACATTGAAGCCACGAAAGATTTTTCTATTGAATGAAGCCCTGTAGAGGGGTAGCCATTATATCTTTGCGCCTCACGTGGTCCACTGTCAGTCATTACATAAGAGGCCTTTGCAGCGTCCCCATCGGCCCCTAGCTGCAACGTCTTTTCATCCTTATTGCTGTATTTTCTGTTCCTGTCAATTTCTTTCCTCTGACTTTCCACCTCTCTAACAACTGTTTCACAAACAACTGAAAAAATTTCCCCTTGTTACGCCTCTCAAACCTTTTTTTTTTTTGTCAATTTCCCTTTCAATGCTGAATGACCTCAGAGGTCCCAGCCTTGACCTAAATTCGATATAAATGAACATGATCACCTCTTAAAGTGCCACTCTAGCTAAGCGTTTTAGGTACTATGGGCAAGGACCCTCTGGTCCACCAGCATCCAGTACCAAATGAGGAACCTTTTCTGAAGGACCCTTTACTGCTATGAGGATTATGACAAGTTTCTAGAGCTATCCTAGGCACAGTCACATCCCAAAGGTATTGAAGCTAACAACAAGAACTGAAGGGGAACAATGGGCTCACAGAAACTGCCATTGTACCATCAAAGTTCCAGTTAAAGAGGGGTCCATGTAGAACTGCTGTCCAGTACATGTCCAACACCCTCTAATGAAGCCTATCTTTTATTGTGGTAAGTTTTTTCCTAAACTTACATAGAGTTACTTATCTTAGAGAAAGTGGGTATAGCGCCAACAGTTGCAAAAGTTTTTTCGCAGCATTTAAAATGGGGTGGGGCTGCAGTTAATTAAGATCTCAGATACTGTCAAACCCACTCACAATAAGGTCCATGATGTTTTTGTCGGTTTTTGTCTGACTTCTCAGTGTGTGATCGCCTTGAGTTCAGTCCCTTCTCATGCTTGATAGATTTGATTGGCATCACAATCTTATTGGCCCTGGAGCTAGGGATGTAGGCTTGGTGAGGACCGTAGGTCTAGCTGATGAGTCATCAGCAGCCTCTGTCTGGTTCTCCTTGATCATAGCTTGTGGAGAGAGAGGCTTGGGAGCAACTGTGTAACTTCGGCCTCAAGAAACAGTGTGTGCCAATGATTGCCTTTCCATTCGAGTGATTTTTCAAGTTGCATTACAGCACATTTACCATTATCTGATTGCCTAAATTTTAGGAAATTATAAGAGTATAGCAAAGGGATAAATTATCGTTAGTATCATGACAGGAAAGAGACGACGTATAAATACATGATAGCGGTGAAAGGAACGACCACCGTATATATATGTTAATAGTCATATATTGGTCAAAATATATGGAATAAGATACAGAACTGAAAAAAAAAGAGCAAACGTAGCCCCTGCACTCAGAAGATAGCGCACTGTTGTCATGTTGTTTTTTTACTTTTTGCTGACAGTCTGGGTAGCCTAAATGCTTGCTGAGCGGGCTCTTAGCTAGGAACTTGGGCCACTGAAACTGCTTCCCGTAGAAAACGGGTGAGAAGCGGTGAAAAATAAAATGTCAAAAACGACAGATAGTTTCTACACAATAGTTTTCGAGGCCACTGAGATGAATAGTGATGCTATGAACCTTTCAGTCCAAGTTCAGCCTGATAGAAATAGGGGTGAGAAGGGGTGAAATACAGAATGTCAAAAATGCTGGGCAATGTAACTGTAACTGAAGCAACTATCTTAACAGGAAAGGAAGAAAGTGTGAGAGAGTAGAGGGGGTGTTGGGAGGAGAAGGAGGGGCTGGGGTAGTGAGAGTGCGTGAGAGAAGAGTTTATCGTTTGTCATTCAATTTTTGAAGGTTGGTCAGCTAGTTTACTAATAAAATTCAGTGTTAGACTTGCACTTTTGTAGAGGCTTCTCATGGAAGTTTAAGACTATAACCAACACTGGAATGTTGTAATCGAAACTCCAATATCTTTTTATAAAGATGCAATGAATTGAAAGTTTTAATACTTTATGCGAAATTAACAATAAATATTTCCCGTTATATATGAATTTTTATATAAAAACTACAAAATTGTATTTTTGAACTTTTCCAACGCATCACTCCAGCCTCGTGTTGCGAATGATAGCAACAAAATAAATCCATTAATTATTACTACAGTATATGTTTGAAGGGAGGTAGTATCATGAGTCTCCCAATGAGTGCACTGATTATTACATTATGAGGACTGAAATATGAGTAAGAAGAAACAAACAGAGCTTATTTAGTTTAGTTTTCTTTGTCTTAGGAATTTCCTCGACAGACGTCACTATATTCTGTTGTGCCGACAGACTGCACGATCAACCGACGAACTACAAAAGTGACTTAGCCCCATGCAAGAATAGAGCCACGTAGCTATATAGTAGCTCCACGGTGGACGGCACTATAACTCGACTTTTTCTACAGTTTTGGTTGCTAATTATGAAATTACCTTTAATTTTTGGCCCTCGAGTGTAATTAACCCTGAAGTTCATCCAACAAGGTAGAGGATTACCCAGTCGAAACCGGGGTTATGGGTGGGGTATACCCCGGTAGAGTGTTATTTGGCTATGTAATGGCTCACCCTCATGTTTCTACCCTACAATTTTGGGGACCCCAATGGAAAGCGGGGTTGTGGGTGGCGTAGACGACGAGGCATGAGAAACCAGCCAAAATTTAGTTTTTACGGCACCCCAGACATGAGAAACCGTTAAATAAACAGAGAACAAACAAGAACATTAAATGAGCCGACAAAAAGGCAACCCCTCCCATTACTACTATCCTCCCGAACATTTATTGGGAGCCACTGGTTCATGAACTCACCTCACTCGGTTACTGAGGAAACTCAGAGTTTGGGGACCTAACCCCAAAACACTTATCTAACCAATCACATTGTGCTGTTATCCCCCACTGAGGAAACCCTCCTATACGCTGCCACTCCTCGCGGCCTGTAGTTTTAAGAGTTCACTAGGCGTTTCGCATGACAGGGCACGGGTACGTCTGTTTTGAACGGTTCATATTTTGTCCGCAGTGCAATAACTTGTTAATCTGTTATCCCTACGCATGAATCTCACACACCTTGCATGAAATCCCCAAACTATATGTTAACACAGCAAAGAAAAAAAACACATATACGCTTTTGAGTTTATTCTTGTAAGTTTCAACGTTCTTGGTTGCACTTAGCCTACCAGGCAAAGCAACTGTTGCAACACAGGTAAAGTTCTGACCAGTACTGAATTATTAGGAGATTATATCCCCTGAACCTACTGCTAAAACACAATTAAATGCATTTACCCCGCCAGCCCAGTACTAAACTCGGCAAAGTGTATCTGTAAGCCCTCCAAAAAAACTTTCCTGCACATTTTTCCCATGACAGCATCGTTTCTTTGCTTCCTTATCATTTAGGAGGATTCCATTAATTTGAACCCATTACTAAACACTGCAAAATGCATTTAACCCGCCAACCCAGTACTAAACAAAGAAATGCATTTACTTTTCCAGCCCAGTAATAAACTCAATTGGCAGAATATTGCATCTGTACCCAAAAAACTAAAAACTTTCCCTACAACATTTTTTCGACAGCAGCATCGTTTCTCTGTTTCTTATCATAACCAGACTGGGATTCCATTTTGAACCCATTACTAAAACACGGAAATGCATTTAACACCCCAACCCAGTACTAAACACGGCGAAATGTGTTAAATATCTGTAAGATTAAAAGATAGTTTTTGCCCATGTTGCAATTTTCTTTTTATGGTTTCTTTGCTTTATTGTCATAACCAGCAGCTTTTTCAACAAAACCATTCCTGTTACCGTCGCTTAAGTTTCCCCTTCCCCCAATACCTCCACGCAAACCCTTCCTCCCAACACCTAATTGCACCAAAAACCCACTTCCCACCTCTCTTGACCACGACAGCCCTTATCTGCTACCCATTCCTCTAACCCTTTGTTGGCCGAGTTGGTTGAGCTTCAGACAGTCATTAGGATGGGCGGAGTTCGTTCCGCCGCCGGCTGATGAAGAGTTAGAGGAATTTATTTCTATTGATAGAAATTCATTTCTCGCTATAATGTGGTTCAAGATTCCACAATAAGCTGTAGGTTCCGTTGCTAAGTAACTAATTGGTTCTTAGCCACGTAAAATAAGTGTAATCCTTCAGGCCATTAAAAGGAGAGCTGTTAATCAGCTCAGTGGTCTGAAGTAAAACTAAGCTATACTTACTTTACCCATTCCTATGCCTTAAAGCATACAGGTTTTGCGTTTCTTGTTCAGTACAGAGGCTGTATCCCTTCCGTCAGTGTTGGGTTTATCTGAGCCCATTTTCGGTATTTTTCCTTGTGTCTTGCGCTAACTGCTATATGAGTTATTGCAACTTTTCTGCCTACTTGCTTAGGAACTGTTCGAACGGTTAATCAAGCTTTGTCAGGAGGAAGTACACTTTTGTAGGCTACCTGGCTGAAGCCCTATTTTAAGATTCATTTCCTAGACCCCAACACCAGGATCCACACAATTTTAAACTTTGAATGATTCTACCCTCCCGGTCCACAAGGTAAGGCCAGTTAGTTCTGTTGGTGTTCACTTTTTTGTTTTATCTGCAAATTGTTTTCTCCTGCCATTTTGCTCCTGCCAGCAGCTTTAAGTGCCTTCCCGCTCTTGTTTTTACATTGGAAACTGGTTTCTTCTCCACTTTTACGGCTTTTGGTGAAGTTGGTTTTTGTCGGCCACACACTTTGTCCCCCGTCCTTACCGGGCAGTGTTTCCTGAAAATTACCCCCACAAAAAGGGTTAACGTTTCACCCACTGGCTTTGAGATGAGTTTCCCTCATTAACCCATCACCCCCGCCTTGCTAAACCGCATTCCACTTACCCCCACTTTTATGCAAATGAGGAAATTTCTCCCTCCTGCCTCGTTAACCCCCACCATTTCAGCCGCTCCCTCCCCTTTGCATATGGCTCCCACTCGTTTTCCCCTCCAGCCAGCGCCCCAACGTAAACATGTCCTCTCCACATTTCTCTGTTTTCCCCACCCAGAACCCCAGATTCCCACAGTCCCCTTTACTGTTGAATAGAGTTGGGGGCAAATGACACATTTCCGCAAACAAACTCACCTCCATTATCAGAAGCCGTAAAAGTGGAGAAAAACCAGTTTCAAGGTAAAACAGGCACGGAGTTAATATATAGAATTACCCAGGGTTTTTCAATTTATTTACAAAAACAAAACCATCTCATCCACCGCCCTTACACAACAAGCCACACAAACCTCCAAAAAACGTGCCAATGAACTCACAATCTCTATAGATATGTAACATTGAAAACACGTGATCTACCACAACTGCCCTGAACCTCAAAGAAACCACCAGTACCGAACATACAAAGCTAAACAGTTACTCTTACCCAATCATTCTCACTACAATTACATAGGGCACTGCAGTTGCTAAGTTTACACAAACTTTAGGAGCCCAGCCCACATGTCTGTCAGAAAATGGGATTTCTGGAACAAGAGGATAATTCAATATAGATTATCGCGCAACAGTCTCACTCCCTGTCCAGGCGATTGCTAATTGGGTTAACTCATTTTTACGTACTTGGGCTTAAGGACTTCAAACTTACAACAAACTATTCAAACAAGTAATAAGACGAAATATGATGTTGCATACTGCGGAGAACCCATACGTGCATTTCGGCAAAATGTGCAATAATTAGTCTTAGCTTATGACGTGCCTTGTCCGTAAGTTCCCGCCATTCTGTCAGCCTCGTAGAATCAGCGGGAGTTTAAAGTGAAAAAAATCCCATACACTGAATTTTTCGTGCCATTCTCCACCCCAAAGAAAAGGTAGGAAAATTCAGGTGGACATGTACTAGTCAAGTAAACTCTAAGAGGACCATCCGCCAGAATTAGTAGCGACATGAGAACTTGTCAGCGCTCACGAGATGAGGTCAGATCTCGACTACATTACAATGATATGCAGAGTGATCACTCAAATGAAATTCAGTAAATACAATCAAAGAAAAATTCAATAGCAGACACGTGCATTACAATATAATGTGCTAAAGCAACAGCAATTATGGACACAATGGGTGTCACTAGCAATGTAAATCAATGGAACATGGAAATCAATTCATTTTTAAGAGACCCATCCATCGCACCAATGGCAGTCTCTTTCGAGCACACGAACATAAAACGTGTCTTCGTCATCCATCGGAGGGGACAATACAGAAACGAGCATCTGGTTTTCTCTCTCTCAAGGAACGCAACTTCTACCATACAATATTTCCGTCTGTTTCTCCCTAACCATTGTTGTCTCGATTTATGTACAATCACCACTACTTGCATTGACATGCAAGCATTCTAATCATGTACGCATAATGTTCCACCAAATCTTCTGTATCAAACTGTATGTATGTTTCTGTTTGTGAAGACGCCAAACTGATCTCACCATTTCACATATATTATGCTACTGCATT
The DNA here is from genome assembly GCF_040412425.1 of Macrobrachium rosenbergii. Lineage (NCBI taxonomy): Eukaryota > Metazoa > Arthropoda > Malacostraca > Decapoda > Palaemonidae > Macrobrachium > Macrobrachium rosenbergii. The sequence goes on from NC_089766.1 coordinate 50,826,836, forward strand.
GTAATCATTAAGTTTGTCTTGAATCTCATGCAATTGGCCATATGCAGAATTTCCTGGCCTTTCCATTGATATATGTTTTATCACTGTACATTTATTATGTCTCTCATAATCGCCATTCTGTTTGTCTGCCGACAAACACAGATGTCCGAAACATTACCTCTGTTTTGCTCTGCCTGTGTCAACGCTACTTTCGGCTCGCACAGGCCAAGTAATCTTCTTGAAGATTCTGTACATTCATTCATTAAGGAACCACCAATAAACCAGTCAACACCCGCCCAGTATGTCACTCAGTCCCGTCCTCACACATTCAGCTAAACAAGCAATCCATGTATTAATCAACAGAACGTGTAATTTTTGCTACAAAACTGACTAATTAAAGTAAGAACTGCAACAATAAGGAATTAGTCCCATGTCAACCAATGAAAGTAAACTTAGCAATAAGGAGATTTACATATATGGAAATGATTCAACCCTAATCAACACAAAGCAAGGCTCTCATCAAGGCATTGTCGACATCAATACACAAGCATGAGATATCAAAAGGCATCGATAATAAGCATGAGATGTCAAAAACGCATCAATAATAAGCATAAGACATATCAAAAGCAAGGACCTCAGTAGAAATAGCTACATCAGTAGTAATCAGTGATATAATACATGCAAGTTCAAATGAGTGTAGCAACTCAATGGCCTAATGCACCTCATGCAATGGCAAGATTCGTGCTATCAAATGCACAATAATATTGTCTACCACTCGACCTTCATATTTTGTCGTCAAATTACAATTAACAGATTTACTGCAGATTTTCTGACTAGCAGCGTACAGGTCGTGGTTTGTGTGACTTCGCACGCTTCATTCTGGTTCATACGAACTCTCAATTGCTCCTGCAGTCTTGAGAGGAATCGTGAATACTTCCTATCTCTCAACCAAAGATATTGTAAAGTCACCAATTCGGCGCCAGGATAGTGTTTCTGCGGCGCCATTAATTAAGTTCCGCTGAGCTTGTTTTCTTTGGTGACTTCCCGTTTTTCTTCAAGCTAAATTAGTCACGCCTAAAACGTGCCAGGTCACGCTTTTTAATCATTTTTACTTTATGGTATTTATACGAATGTCACACATTGTGTATCACATGTTTCTTCATTCACAGGCATCAAGACTGTATCTATATTGTGTCTCTGTATGTTTTGTATTGTAATTTGTACTGTTCACTGCATATTATTGTTTATTGTTTCGACCTCAGGTCACAGTCAATTCCATTGTCTCTCACGGCCCGGCGTCAGTCGGCCGCAATATAAGCCGCCTGGATCTGTAATAAATCAGCAGTAACCTTTACCTGCTCGTTTCTTTGACACCTTATCAGTGGTGACCCCGAGTATCCCGGAGCCATTAGCGGACTCACACGGCGACCAGTCTTGGCTCCAGGATTTCTCCAAAAACGCTCTTAGCGGCCTAAACACGGCGCTGTAACCAGCGTTTGAGCGTGCTGACTCGTCGGCGTACCCCACCAGCGCCACTAGCGGAACCACACGGCGCACGAAAGTGCGTACTGACGCGAGTATCCTACCCAGTAAAGGGGTCAAAGGAGCGAGCATGGACGCGATATCCTCCTTCATGCAGTTAAACGCGACCCGCGGACGCCGAGGTTTACCACCTCCCATCGCAGCCGCCGCCGCCCCTGTTCGAGGCCCTCCCGCAACTGACCACACCAGCGCCCGAACACACGACGGCCGGGCAACACAATCGGGCCGCCCTCACCTAAAGCTGCCCGTTACGCAGGGCAACCCATCGAGGTGGCTGCGCAGGGTGGAGAGCCACTTCAGAATCGCGGACCACGGACGAAATCCTACAGGCCGACACAGTGCTCAACGCCCTTCCGGAGGACGTACAACAACAAACTCATCTCGCGGTACCCCAAACACTCACCTCACATACAGCACCACAAAAAGTTCCTCCTCAAGCTTGCTCCCTGCCCATCGCCGAGCGGGCCGCCCGTGCTATCGACCTTGCCAATAATCCACGCCACGACCTCAACCAAGAGACGCTTGGGCATGGTCGAGATCTCCTGTCAACACCAGTCTCGGTGGCACGAACAAGCGGCAGGAGATAAGCTTTGACGGGAAATTTTCCTTCGCCAACTCCTCCCGAAGCACGCAACCAGATCGCGCACCCTACACCATGCCTGTCGAGGACCTCATAGAGGCGGCACAACACCTCACAGACTCTTTCAAGGCTTCACAGCGGCTAAAACCGCCACTCAGCCGGGTCAGAAGGCCCAGCCTGAAGAGGACGTAGAGCAGCCCGTCAACGCCATCGCCAACAGACGCCCACCGAACCACAGTAGACGGTGGTCCCCGGCTTTTGTCGCTATCACAAGTGGTTCGGAAAGGACGTACGAAACTGCCTGCCGCCCTGCTCGTTCAACCGCTCAAAAACGGGGTGGCGGCGGCGGCCAGCAGGACAGGCCGCCATGGCAAAGAACCCAGGGCCTCAAAAACAGTAGGTTTTACGTCCGCGACACCGTCTCCGGCAGGATGATGCTGGTCGACACAGGAGCCTTCAAGTCGGTCTTCCCAGCATCCAGAGAGGACCGCAACCAGACACCAGACCCGCCGCTTCCTGACGGCCGCCAACGGAACCCCCATCCTCTCCCACGGCACCAGGCTCCTGTCGATCTCCATCCTGGCCAGAGTTACTCCTGGGACTTCATCGTCATGACGAGGAACCCCCCACTCCTGGGGCCGATTTTCTGGCGCACTTCGGCCACAGATCGTCGTGGGGCGCAAGCGCCTCGATACCGACTCTGCCGGTCTCTCCCGTTAACGGGACCCAGACCCACCATCAGCGCCGTCGCCCTCACCAGTACGCACACCTTCTGTCGGAGTTCCCTGAGGTACATTAAGCCCGATTCATTAAGTCCGGGCCCCAGCCAGCACATATACCACCATATAGTGACAAAGGGGCCCCGACATGTATGTTCCGCAGGCTTCCCCTCAGCGCCTTCAGGAGGCTAAAAAAGCATTCGGAGATGGAACGGATGGGCATCTGCAGGAAAGCCTCCAGTCCATGGGCCTCCCCTCCACATGGTGCAGAAACCGGACGGCTCCTGGAGACCCTGCAACACAGACGGCTCAACATTGCAACGGAGCCCGACCACTCACCCTCTGCCCAATATGCAAGACCTCACGGCCTCCTTTCACGGGGCCAAAATATTCACTAAATTGGACCTTCTTAAATCTTATTTTCAGGTACCTGTTGCGCCAGAGGACATACCAAAGACAGCCATCATCACGCCCTTCGGGTCCTATGTGTTCGACTTCTCCACCTTCGGGCTGAGGAACGCATGGGGCCACCTTCCAGCGGCTCATGGACAGCATCCTGGGGACCTAAAATTCTGCGTCTGCTACGTCGACGACATTCTCATATTTTCCAGGTCTCACAGCGAACACCAGAGGCACATCAAAGCAGTCCTCCAGCGCCTCCAAGAAAACGGCCTCGTCGTCCGTTTTGACAAGTGTACATTCGGCGTCCAGAAAGCAGAGTTCCTGGGTCACGAGGTATCTCCGACAGGCGTCCGCCCTCTTACATCGAAAGTGGCAGCCGAGCAAAGTTCGACACCCACCTCCATCAAGGCCGTCCAGGAGTTCCTTGGGATGGTAAACTTTACAGGCGCTTCATCCCCGGATCGCGACACCACGGCCCCCTGACGGAAGTCCTAAAAGGTCAACCAAGTCCCTGTCTTGGGGACCCAGCCAGCAGCAGGCCTTTTCCCGACGAAGGCCGCCTCATTCAAGGCAACCGCCTTGGCACACCAGGATCCCTGGCTCCTCCAGCTGACGACAGACGCCAGTAACGCGTTGCCTGCGGTGCTGTTCTGGAGCAAATCATCAACGGCGCCCCCAGCCCATCCTTTCTTCAGCAAGAAGTTCTCCCGCAGAGTCCCCGATACAGCACCTTCGACAGGGAACTCTGCGCTGATCTTCGGTTGCTGCAGTTCGGCACTTCAAGTTCCTCCTGGAGGGACGCCTTCACAATCTTCACAGACCACCAGCCACTGGTTCACGCTTTCACAAGCAAGGGGACGCATGGTCTTCCAGACAGCAGCGCCACCTCTCAGCCATAGCCGAATTTACCTGTTCCGTCAGGTACCTCCCCGGCAAGAAAAATCCCGAGCAGACGCCCTCTCCAGAGTCGACTGAACGCAGTGCAGCTTGGTGTAGATTACCAGGACCTTGCCAGAGAACAGGCCGCTGACCCAGAAACCCCAGCATACCGCATCGACATCACATCCCTCAAGTGGCGGACGTGACCGCCCCGGAGGCCCCAGTCTGCTCTGTGACATCAGCACAGGCCAGCCCCGCCTTTGGTTCCAGCCTCACGCCGCCGCCAGGTATTTGACATCATCCACGGCCTCTCACACCTCTCCACAAAGGGACCACGCCAAACTGCTAAATAAAAAAAGTTCGTCTGGCACGGGTGCAAAAGGACGCCACAGCCTGGGCAAAACAGTGCCTGCAGTGCCAGACCAGTAAAGTGGGTCGTCACACGCAGTCGGGGTAGGCGAGTTCCCACAGCCAGGGCGCCGCCGCCACATCCACATCGACGTCGTCGGCCCCTTCCCCATCAGGCGGATCCAGATACCTCCTCACGGTGGTAGACCGTTCAACGAGGTGGCCCGAAGCCACGCCCATGCAAGAAGCCACCGCCATCTCGCGCCGAGGCCCTGCTCTCCAGTTGGGTTAGCCGCTTCGGCGCCCCGACCACATCACAACCGACAGGGGCCCCGCTTTCCTCTCCGAGCTGTGGTCTGCCCTGGCTCAACTGCTGGGAACCACGCACCACACCACCACAGCGTATAACCCAGCGGCCAACGGCCTGGTTGAACGGTTCCACAGGTCCCAAAGTCATCCTCATGGCCCGCTGCACCGCCGAGGACTGGAAACATCAGCTGCCGTGGGTCCTCCTCGGGTTGAGGACCGCCCCAGAGCCGACGGCACCCCATCCGCAGCTGAACAAACCTATGGGGAAACCCTCGTGGTGCCGGAGAGCTACGTGACGGATGATCGCCACTCCCCATCTCTGCAGAGGCTCCGCGACGTGGTTCCGGCAAGTTCGCCTTGCAGGCGCTCATACATCGACAGAGCAACCACCTTCATGCCGCCACAGCTGTCATCCGCCACCCACGTCTTCGCCAGAGTCGACGCCCATCCAGTCCACCACTAACTAAGCCCTACAGGGGACCCTTCCGCGTGCTGGAACGGAACAGCAAAGGCGCCCGGCTGGCACTTCCAGGCAGGAACGACTGGGTTTCCAGACCGGCTAAAGCCCGCCTTCCTGTCGGAGAGTCCCGGCAGAGTCGCAGCACCCCTTCCGCCCAAACGCACTCCAGCACGCCCTCACCACCGCAGGCGCGGCCGCCCAGGAAGGGACCGCCCAAACAGCAGCCTCACAGGCGGGAGGCCCTCAGTTATCCTCAGGAGCCGCGGCACCCTTCAGCGCCCCACCAGGTACAGGGGATTAATCAGACGCGTCCCTCGCCTTGGGAGTATTTGTAAAGTCACCAATTCGGCGCCAGGATAGTGTTTCGGGCGGCGCCATTAATTAAGTCTCCGCTGAGCTTGTTTTCTTTGGTGACTTCCCGTTTTCTTCAAGCTAAATTAGTCACGCCTAAAACGTGCCAGGTCACGCATTTTAATCATTTTTACTTTATGGTATTTATACGAATGTCACACATTGTGTATCACATGTTTCTTCATTCACAGGCATCAAGACTGTATCTATATTGTGTCTCTGTATGTTTTGTATTGTAATTTGTACTCGTTCACTGCATATTATTGTTTATTGTTTCGACCTCAGGTCACAGTCAATTCCATTGTCTCACGGCCCGGCGTCAGTCGCCGCAATATAAGCCGCCTGATCTGTAATAAATCAGCAGTAACCTTTACCTGCTCGTTTCTTTGACACCTACAATATAAACTGCAACGCTTAATCAGTAATAAGGTCTGCTAACAGACATATAGAGCAAGTTCTGGGACGGGCCCCTCAACACTGCATTTCTATAAGAGATGCGAAATAATGAGCAGGTGGACATGTACTGCTGGATTAGTAGTAGTTGTTGTTGTTTCAGATTTAGGTAGCCTTGTGCCAGCAAATGGGGCATACCCATCTCACAGACTCATCATCAACATAGAATTACGGGCCGCCTAGGAGCAGAATCCGTTGGCACAAGGCCAGCTAAATCCAAACAACAACAACAACAACTGTACAATCAGTTCAGTAAGGAACCATCGATAAACCAGTCAACACCCAGCCAGTATGTCACTCAATACAATCCTTACACTGGTGACCCAGGAGTGATCCCCAAGGAGCCGATGGCAGACGTCAACCCAAGATGACATCCACCCGCCAACAAACCCTTCGCCGCCTTTCTTTGCTGTTCCCGAAGTCTTCAATAGATGTCTGACCCTCGAGATGACCCACCCCACCACTGGAGCCCCGGACGCTTTCCTCCCGAAGCTTGACGCCACCCCCGAACTCGTACCGACGAGCTGACCAACGACGGACCAGCCGACATCATCCTCTACCGAAATCAGCCCATGTCATCCTTCAGCCTACTTCGTCCCCTCAAGCTGGCTAAAGGATCAGCCGATGTCATCCTTCAACCTGCTACCGTCCTCCGCGAGTTCCTGCCGGCCGGCGACGCCCTTCAGCCTCCTACCGCCCCAAGCCCAAGCCCTTTGTGCCCATTCCAGTTGTCAGCAAGACGATTTCCGCATCGACGCCTTGGTTTGAAGGTACGCATCGCACAGATCGCGGTCTCTTTTTCGAGAACACGAGGCGCATCATCCTTCGAAGGACAAAGAGAAAAACAAGAGCATCCCGTTTCTTTCTCAATGAATGCAACTTCTACCATACAATATTTCCTCTGTTTCTCCCTAACCATTGTTGTCTCGATTTATGTACAATCACCACTACTTGCATTGCCATGCAAGCATTCTAATCATGTACGCATAATGTTCCACCAAATCTTCTGTATCAAACTGTATGTATGTTTCTGTTTGTGAAGACGCCAAACGTCTCACCATTTCACATATATTACGCTACTGCATTGTAATCATTAAGCTGTCTTGAATCTCGTGCAATTGGCCATATGCAGAATTTCCTGGCCTTTCCATTGATGTATGTTTTATCACTGTACATTTATTATGTCTCTCCTAATCGCCGTCTGTTTCTTCTGCCGACAAACAGAGATGTCCGAAACATTACCTCTGTTTTGCTCTGCCTGTGTAGACGCTTAATTTGCGGCTCACAGGCCAATAACATCTTTGAAGATTCTGTACATTCATTCATTAAGGAACCACCAATAAACCAGTCAACACCCGCCAGTATGTCACTCGTCCCGTCCTTACACATTCAGCTAAACAAGCAATCCATGTATTAATCAACAGCCCCTGTAATTTTGCTACAAAACTGACTAATTAAAGCAAGAACTGCAACAATAAGGAATTAGTCCCAAGTCAACCAATGAAAGTCAACTTAGAAATAAGGAGATTACATATATGGAAATGATTCAACGCAATCAACACAAAGCAAGGCTCTCATCAAGGCATTGTCTTCATCAATACACAAGCATGAGATATCAAAAGGCATCGATAATAAGCATGAGATGTCAAAAAGCATCAATAATCATAAGACATATCAAAAGCAAGGCCTCAGTAGAAATGGCTACATCAGTAGTAATCAGTGATATAATACATGCAAGTTCAAATGAGTGTAGCAACTCAATGGCCTAATGCACCTCATGCAATGGCAAGATTCGCAGCTATCAAATGCAATACATAAATTGTCTACCACTGACCTTCATATTTTGTCGTCTGTCGACAACAAAGAGATTTACTGCTCTGACTAGCAACAGGTCGTGGTTTGTGTGACTTTCAAATTCATTCTGGTTCATACGAACTCACAATTGCTCCTGCAGTCTTGAGAGGAATCGTGAATACTTCCTATCTCTCAGCCAGAGATATAAACTGCAACGTTTAATCAGTAATAAGGTCTGCTAACAGACATATAGAGCAAGTTGTGGGACGCCACCCTTAAGGCGCGTTTCTATAAGAAGTGCGAAATAATGAGCAGGTGGACATGTACTGCTGGATTAGTAGTTGTTGTTGTTGTTTCAGATTTAGGTAGCCTTGTGCCAGCAAATGGGGCCTCTCCCACTATCCAACACTCACTGCTATCATACTTTTATCCTCATCTGATGGGTACCTTAGAGTTCAAAGAGGTTGCAACCTTGCCTGTTAAATCTTTTCACTTCAAAATCACCCCCACCAAAATCACTTTCATGCATCATAATAAAGTTTTCATCTAACCTACCCATCTCACAGACTCATCATCAACATAGAATTACGGGCTGCTCTAGGAGCAAGAGCCCGTGCTGGCACAAGGCCAGCTAAATCTGAAACAACAACAACTGTACAATCAGTTCAGTAAGGAACCATCGATAAACCAGTCAACACCCAGCCAGTATGTCACTCAATACAATCCTTACACTGGTGACCCAGGAGTGACCCGAAGGAGCCGATGGCAGACGTCCGACTCAAGATGACGACCCACGCGCCAACAAACCCTTCGCCGCCTCCCCGCTGTTCCCGAGTCCTCAATAGATGTCTGACCCACCGAGATGACCCACCCCACCACTGGAGCCCCGGACGCCTCCTCCCGGAAGCTTGACGCCACCCCCGAACTCATACCGGACGAGCTGACCAACGAAGGACCAGCCGACGTCATCCTTCAGCCTGCTGCCGTCCCCCTCGGATTGGCTACCGAAGGATCAGCCCATGTCATCCTTCAGCCTACTGTCGTCCCCCTCAAGCTAGCTACCGAAGGATCAGCCGATGTCATCCTTCAACCCGCTACCGTCCTCCTCGAGTTCCTGCCGGCCGGCGACGCCCTTCAGCCTCCTACCCGCCCCAAACCCAAGCCCTTCGTGCCCATTCCAATTGTCAGCAAGACGATTTCCGCATCGAAGCCTTGCTTGTGGGCGGGGGAGTATTGTACGAGACGCATCGCACAGATTGCGGTCTCTTTCGAGAACACGTGTGCATCATCCTTCGGAGGGACAAAGAGAAAAACAAGAGCACCCCGTTTTCTCTCTCTCAAGGAACGCAACTTCTACCATACAATATTTGTTGTCTCGATTTTTGTACAATCACCACCACTTGCATTGCCATGCAAGCATTCTAATCACGTAGCCAACGACACGCAGATCAATCACAGGACTGTCTCAGCCTTACACACAACTATCAAACTGCTCTCAGTGAAATATATTGAAAATATATTCACAAAAGGGATAAATTATATTACTGTGATGAGTAAATATAAGGCTGCTGTAGCATTTCCGTGAAAATGAAGGCTATGGTAGGAAGGCATCACAAGATGCTTAACGAAATAAGAAGAAATAAATGATAGCTGAAAAAGTTATGTATGAGAGGATCCAAACCAGTCTGCGAGTAGCCCAAGATATTCATTTGCTTTTGGGGGCATTCTTATAGGTTAACCTGTTGGACAGAAGGATACATGAGCCAGTAAATATCTCTCTCTCTCTCTCTCTCTCTCTCTCTCTCTCTCTCTCTCTCTCTCTCTCTCTGTGTGTGTGTGTGTGTGTGTGTGCTGTTAGGAGAATATTCTAGCGTAGACTATATTCATAAAGATCTCGATTACTTTTAATTAAAACAAATGACTAAATTTCAGTTGACAAGAGTAGGCAGATAATTCTTTACACCAGTATTTTATGAATAGGTCTATGTTTATTCTGCAGTTGTAGGTCACCATATGAAAAGTTTTCGAAGACACAAAACTACAAGCACCATAAAAAAATAAGAATTACCACAATAAAACGACTGAGTATAAGATAGGCCTATAACCCAAACACCATAAGTTGTGTAAACTGACAAAAAGACATAGGACATTATAGGTCTACGTCCATTTTTATGATGCTGTTATTTCGAAAGAACATAACGTCCTTAAGAAAATTCTCAGCAAATTGTATCCAACACTACTCGCACAGCCTATTATACTGTAAAACTTCAAGTTTAACATTTTCATATACAGGTTTTGTAGAGTGCAGTCACTGCACTCTACAAATGTGCAAACGTGTGCAATGAAATCGATTTTATGACTGTTAAAATGTAGTAAAATTTCCTGAAATCAATATGAAATATCAGTCTGCATAGGTCTGAGAAAGTCTTTGAGTTTAAATTTAGAATGGTGAACACGCTTGACAATATCAGACGGTAATTATCACTGTCCAGTGATTCAAATGCACCGATTCGAACACAGACATTCCTTGTGTCACCTCCGTATTCAGGTGAACCTCCTTTACAAAACACAACACTGTAGCACTGCGGAACACTCCTGACTTCGTTCATATTTTCCTTTTTTTTTAACCACCTTTATTGAGATGCGTATTGCGATTTTATTTCAGGGGATAATATAACGTTTCCTTTTGATGATCTGCAGAACGTAATTTGGTTCGGTACAACAACCATTGCAATATTAATGAACATGAAAAGAACCACACATTAACCACCTTTTCGAAACTATTGCCAGCCAATTAGCTCTAAGGGATGGTCATGACGTAAGCCGTGAGCGGGGCTTAACTGCAAAGAACGCTGGACTTTGCTATAGTATGGCTAGTATGGCTTTTTCAGTTAATGTTAATATTTGAAAACTGGCGTGCTTTTCTTTGTTAGTGTGTTATAACTGTTACGATCTAAACCAAAGCTATGTACACATGAAATAAAAACCTTGAAAGCACATCGAACTGTGTAAGAAGTTCAAAACATGGTACAATTTCGGGTCCTCACCACAGAAAATGAACAAAACTATCTATTACAGAAAGCTGTTCCAACATAGGCCTAACGTAATATAACGTCCACCAACGGAATTGCACATAGATTATGTTTTTGACCATGAATGTGTGTATATATACTTTATCCTGACATACCACATCCTGGTTCAAGACTCCCATTATTATTAAAATAGTTTAACCAGGCCACTGAGCTGATTAAGAACTCTCAAAGGGCTGGCCCGAAGGAGTAAAATAAAATGGAGTCCCAGGTCTAAGCCATAGGCTAAGCACTGGGACTAAATGATAGATGAATAATGAAACTTTAAAAATATGCAAAAAGGCATATGCTTCCACACCAGAACACATGCACACATTAAATACATTTACTCAAGATTCATCTGCAGAGTTAAAAAAAAAATAAAACTGAGTAATGATAAAATTCTAAATAACTTAAGATTTTTTAAAATTCGGATTTTTTTATATTAATTGCCTCGTGGATTTTGTATTTTCATAAATTACTTTTTAAACTTTATTCATGTAAATTACATTTCCTCATGAATATTAAAATTGAGTCAATTGAAAATGTTGCAGGTTCTGATAAAACTTCACCAATCGATCCATTTCCAGAAGTTGATAACCGATGTTGGTTGTATTTTGGACATTTGCATAACACGTTTGACTGTTACTGTCACTAAGCATTCTGAGCATTTGGGAGCTGGCTCATGTGGGCAGCTCATTAAGTGTCCATGTGTCAGACGAGTATAACCTATTCGGAGACGTGTTAGAATTACTTGCGCACGTCTCTCCCTTTGGTATGACCATTTTTTAACTCCAGGTTTTATTTGCTTCAACTTATAATTTTCAGGTTCTTCATTCCATTCATTTTGCCATTTGTTTATAATGCCTACTTTTATATGTTTTATGCAACCGTTGACTGGGATATGCACAGTAGAATCATGTCATATGGGCCTGATAAAGCCCATTATTGCATAACTTATGGAAAGTTCTTCGTTGGGCGAGCGGGTTCCGTTCTCAGCTACCACTCTGTTGGCCGCGAGTTCAAATCTCCGACCGGCCAATGAAGAATAAGAGGAATTTATTTCTGGTGATAGAAATTCATTTCTCGCTATAATGTGGTTCGGATTCCACAATAAGTTGTAGGTCCCGTTGCTAGGTAACCAACTGGTTCTTAGCCACGTAAAATAAATCTAATCCTTCGGGCCAGCCCTAGGAGAGCTGTTAATCAGCTCAGTGGTCTGGTTAAACTAAAATATACTTAACTTATAACTTATGGAGTAATAACTATTGGTTGTCCAATGTTATTTTTTGGTTTGTAACTGAATGGCTTCGATGGCGCTTCCAGAGTCGCTAAAAATTACAAAATTATTACATGAGGTTTCTTTATTTTTATGGCTGGTGCTATTGCGCATAACTCAGCTGTAAATATCGAGGCATTGCCAGGTGGAGAGAATTGATACATTTTGTCTTGGGATACTGCAGCATATATCACTCCATAGTCTGATTTAGATCAGTCTGCGTATATTGCGTAATGTGGACCTTTTCGGCTTATTTGCTCTGTTGTATGTTGTCTATGGTGTTCTGGGGTATATGAGGAACTCTTTGATAAATATTTTAAATGTGTGCAAATTGTTTCATTCATAGTCCGAGGAGGAGGTAATTTTACTACTGAAGGCAATTGCACATTTATATTCGACGACTCAAACAGTCAAGATTCCCAGTGATAACCTACTGAAGCCTGAAAGCATAATCCTATAAAATGCATTTATGAAACAAGAAATGCCTTCAACAGCAGTAAATGCATATATGGCTGATTCATCAAGAGGATAAAGCACTTATTTTGATAATAAAAGTGTAAGTATCTGCATTCTTAAAACGGAAAAGGTTGCTAATGGTAACAAACCATATACATGAATGCGTACCTCTAAGGTGGCAATGGCATGTACCACTGCTTCTCCTGGAGGGAGAAACAGCTTGCAGTGGCAGGAAATGGGTATAGTGCAGTCTCTTGAAGAATTCAAGTATAACTGTATCCTAACGACAAATTAATTTCAGTCTGTCTCCTGAAGCCATGAAAGATTAACGGATTTACATTTCTATGGGTCTCCTCATCTCTAACTTGTGGGCAGATCATGAAGTGCCTTTCATTATCCAAGGCAGAAAGACAGTACAACCGCTGCTTCTGCTGATAGGCCTAACCTTCCGTTCAAGCGTCAAATTTGTTTACTCTATTAATTGACGGTGCACTTTCGTCACCACGAACAGCGTCTTCTAGAGTAACCTTGCACCTCTGGAAATAATTTCTTGATGACCTCTCTTTTATCTTCCATCACAAATGCGTTGCACCCGCATCGCGCTTAAAGGACTAAATTGCTATTCCACGTCTCTTTGTAATAGCCACTTGTACTTGCTGTCGAATGAAAACGACTAATTATGAAACCACAACAACTGGGATGGTAATTAACGCTGATTTTTTCTGGAATCACCTACATCAAAATCTGTATTTGACTGAATCTGACTGAACTCCCTCACCCTGTCCCTAGCATTCTCTGAAGCCTTAGTTGCTGAACTCAGATTGCGTCCTGCAACAGACGCAGTATTCTCGTGCAGACGGCTGCCATGTAACTCAGAAAAAAGCAGCTTGTTCATTGTAGAAATGTGCAAAGCTACAAACGGAATGCTAGCTATAATTTACCTTCAAGATTTTCTGGTTCTCCAGTCCTTGTCTCCACAAACCCAGCTTATGGCTTCGGTAGTTACTTTAGGGAATATAACCAAAGCATTCTCTAATACACAGTGCTTACCTGGAAGGGAAAAGTCAAGCATCAATAAACTGAACATATCCATCCGCAGTTCATTGGTTTGTATAAGTAAATAAATTGTTCCTCTGATCCTGTAATTGCTAGTATATAATCATTCAGAGTAATTAGCAGTTTTATGTAGGGTACAGTACGTTTATGCACACATGAGCATGTGCACACACAAATACACATACACAAATTTACAATATTATATAATTTATATATATGTATACATATATACATATATATATACATATATAATCTCAAACATATTGTAATGTGATTCTAATGGTTGGAACTTTATAGTCATTCATTGGTTTTTCTACAAATTAAAACTATTTTCTTTTTCACTTAATTATCGAGAAGTCACCGAGCAATTATTAAATCTCAAACAGGAAACAAAACAGGCTCTAATACTGTGGAAAATTTGTTGTTAGTCCATTAATTGAATACTGAATTTTGGTCAAAGGCCAAGCGATGGGACCTATGAGGTCATTCAGCGCTCAAACGGAAGTTGACAGAAGGTGGTCTGAAAGGAGTAACGAGGAAAACCTCGCAGTTGCACACGAATCAACTGTTAGGAGAGGGTGGAAAGTAAGACAGAAAGGGAATATGAAAGGAGGTACAGTAAAAGGAACGAAAGGGGTTCCAGCTAGGGGCCGAAGGCACCCTTCAAAGAACCTCAAGTAATGCCTGCAGTGCACCGCATGACGTGCATAGCTGTTTTAAGTCTACGGGCGGGATCATTTCACTTGTTCAAACAAAGATGAGTTGTGTTATTGCCTTTTGTTTCAGTTTAAAATCTTCACAATTTCTCTCAGCAAATTAACATTTGGATTGCTTTCCTTGGTGTGGAGCAATCTACAATTTCTTAAGGTCTCAGTCAATATCTCCTTTAGTTGATGTCCATCAGTAGGGCACAATGCCTCACCTGTAGCTGAAATTCTTTATAATCACAAGTCAACTTATTACCAGAAATATTAATGGGTTAATGTACCTGTTGAATATAATCATATGAAGTACAGAAATTCATAGCTGACCTGACATGCTTATCAGAAGCAGCAGAAGTAAGGCACCTTTCTCTCTAGGAAGCCCCGCTGTAACTGTATGTTCCAAATAACAGTACTGTATATATTAGTATATATTTTTGCTCGAGTCTTTCACGGATAAAATTTCATGGCAATCAGTCATAGGACCTTTAATAAATACGGAGCTATGCACTGCATAATATTGTACTGCCAAATCCTGTGAATATGACAGAAAAACCAAAGTTAGGCTTATCGAAAGGCAGAGTAAGAATGCTAAACTGCCCTTGTCTCCATGCGTTTCAAATGTAAAAGGTTCTGACAAAGTTTGAAACTGTAGTTAAGAGAACTTAACCTACTGTATTGGATATCTGAATAAAGTGGGACACATTACTTTTTATCAAAAGGAGCTGCAGATTCAGGGTCTGAATTAATACAGACAAAAATAAAAATAAAAAACCCTAGGTGTATGAACCATCTTTGCTTGAAATGGCCCACTTTGAGCACAAGTTAGGCATTGCTGTTGGGAAAAATGTGTATTTAGGTGCATAAGTTACACACCATCGTTCTTTTTTGAACACAGGATCAAACATTTCCAGTACCTAAATATCTTCATTCTAATTGCAAAGTTCCGTAACTCAGATGTATCAAAACTGAAGTCTCAAGATTGCCAAGTCTTTAAGAGAATTTACAGTAATTCTTACATTAAGAGAGTATGAACCTTGGGAAAGTACCTCCATACTCTGATAAATTTACGGAAGAAACGTCAACTGTAGGCTTGGACTGTAGTACCACGAGTCGAACAATACGACTAATGAAGTGGAAGTTACAATTAACATGTGCAGCATATGCCCTCTCATAAATGCTCTATTTTATGGTCTTAAGAGTGAGCGCGTGCTAAGGCCACTGGGCCTGGAAACAGGATGCTGTGTACACATTAAATGACGTATATAACTTTCGTATAAAAGTAAAACTCCCTACAAATAATGAATCTTTACAAACTGGACACAATCCAGATACCTCCATTCTTCGAACATTGCCGTCGTGAAATTAAATATTTTATTATTATTTCACAAGATGACACCTATTCACATGGAACACCCAATCACATGCTCAACTCTTTATTAGACTTTACTTACCTTCTATCTACTCGTTCTTCAAGGCTAGAAGGCAAAACATGTCCCGGGAATCTAAATAAGGTGAACCCTGTTTAGTTATAACACCAGACGACATTCTTACGCAGTTCTGAAGGTCTGCTTTATTTTGCAGCGGGCACTCTTCATTTGATGAAAACATTAAACTGTAGTTTCCCATGTCCTCTCTTTTCAATACAATTACTCAACATACTCTCTTCCTTTAGCTATAGTTTCAACTTGTGAAGTCAGTCGTGTCTTTTAGTGTGGATACAACGACATGCCTACTGTAACATCCGTGTGTGTCAGGTATGATTGTAAATATCGACTCAAAACATCCGACTACCGTACCAAGGTCTAGACCTTGTACTGTACAGTAATTAACGGCAATATTAAAACTCACCCTCATTGTTTTCGAGACCTTTCAGCTTAGCTCAGCTTATGATTATTTCTTACCATTCAACACAAGAAGCGTCAATTTCATCACCAGTTTATGCAATTAAATGCTTCTCGGGAATATCTCTTCCTGCTGACTTGCAAAGCGTGGACTATTTTTACACTAGTATATTTCCAGCTTTGATTTACGTGATTATCACTGCGTCTAAATACTGGCAGTATATAAAAGTTTTCTGTATTACATATAGTGAGGTTTTGTATACTTCAAACAATTCCTGTGGATGTAGTCTAGAAATTTATACTAATATTTTCGTCTACCATTCTTCAAGGTTAACCTTATCACAATCTGGCTACATATTAAGTAACGTTAGAGTACTTTTGTTAGCAGTCTCCGTCACTTAAGAATACAAACCTCCCGGGTGACCTGCTTTTGCCCAGGTATAATGATCGTCATTTTAGACTTTCCCAACCTATAATATTTGTAAGTCTTATTCGCTTAAGATTTAGTGTAAAATAAAGTTAATCCAGTACAAATTTTATACGGGTTGCAAAGGCGAACTGCAAGGGTGTGTGAACAAGAAACCTATTTCAAAACAGGGTGTGTGAACAAGAAACCTATTTCAAAACAACGTAAGAGACGTAAGTTGTTCGATCAGCTTTCTCCGAAGATTCTATTATAGAATTTCCAAAAGTCTTGACCAAGATTAACTTCAGACTCGGTTCATTTCCGTAACCAGCCTTTCCCGAGCAGCTTTCATGAGGCTTGAAAGATAATAAAACTAATACAACTTTAAGTAGCAATTTGTTCCAGTCAATCTACTTTTCTTAGACCGTGTCTAGTATTCCACAGCATTAGTACCTTTTGTTGATGAAGTGATCGTAATGGATTTGGCAACATACTTCACTAGTTATTCATATAAATTTTAATTCAAGTCAGAATTTTGATGTATAAATTTCTCAACGAGAAAGTTGGCATTTAAAATTAAGCAACTTAAGCTTGCTGTATTTCCCAGACTGACTATGACCTTTAATTAATAAAAGAATCGGCATCTTTTAAAATATATGTATCCGCCAGGGTACAAAGAATTATAAATACTTATTAACCAATATTCTTTCAAATTCTTCAGTGAAGAGTCTCCTCCTAAACATTTTTAAAAACAATCTCCATTACTACAAACACAATTTGTTTCCAACTATAGAATACCTGCTTCACTTGTCGAGATGTCAGGGCGCCGGGATAAGCTCTTCCCAAGTTCCTACTTCTCTGATGCATGGCCTCATCGTTGGTACCTAGAGGAATGAAATATTCAGTTCATCACTTATAATCTCCATTGCTACGTATATACAGTTAACATGCAACAATTTTCCCGTATCAACAAGCACCTAACAAATACTAAATAAATTGGACAACTTACTAAAACAGCTTAATATTTGTTCTGCACACAAGGTTCATGTCACTTAGCACATTCACAGAAAAGTTCGAAGTTTATTCTTCATAAATTCTATCTGTAAGAGCAGTGCCTTGACAACCAACTGTCAAAAGAGAACGCTGTTTTCCCAAGTGGTAGTATCTTCCGAGTATCACCCAGTGGTTGACTAGTCTTGACACGCGGTCTGCTTTTGTGGGTAGTTAATTTATTCTCACCGAACCTGGAAGCGAAATTAAAGTCCGTCATAAACTAAAGTAGCTAAAAACTGAAGCCAATTAATTTTTGCTTGTTATACACAATAAGATACTCCTACCCTCTGGTATTCAAATAATCTCAACTTGGCAGTAAACTGAACCTTATGATTAGAAAATATAGCAATTGAGAATGTACACTCTATTATTTAATGCAACTATTTAAAGAAATTACTCATTTATTCTTCACAAACTGACTCACTAACCTTAACACTAAGTTTAGGTTTAGTTATAAAATGTAAGTCCCTCCCAGCCCACGATAGACCGAGGTCTATCACATATGCTTGCGAAGGGCATTCCCCCCCCACCCAGGACTTCACCCATGATCAGGGAGGTTATGACTTGCAAGATTTGAGTAAAGCACCGAGACTGCATAAACCAACAATCACCTAGTTGTTTACAAGCAAAATACTTTGTTCGCTTTGTTTGGTTTTATGTACTGTACAGCCCTCCACGGATAATTCTCTGTAGCGGACCCTTGTACAGTCAAAATAAGGTGCTTCTTATATCTGATAATTGTCTTTCAGTGTTTTCTCCCCAGTATCGTAGCCCCTGCAGAACAGGAGTGTCTTTATTTCCTTTTTAAATTTGCATTCCTCCTGTATGCTCTTCACTTCAGCCGGTATTTTGTTGTATAGTCTTGGTGAACAGTGTACAAATGCTCTCTCGCCTGACTTACAATTTGTTCTAGGTTCAAATAGCCTATATGCTTCACTTGTATGTTTGGTTACAATATTCATTTCGGGTCTAAAGAGGCTTAAGCGGTTTCTCAGATATGTTGGTTCATCATATTTTAATTCTTTAAAGACTGTAAGTAGTATTTTATATTCTATTCTAGCTTTTACTGGGAGCCAATGCAGCTCAATTAGTGCTGGGGCTATTCTGTCACGGGAACGTAATCCTTTTATTAACCTGGCAGCTCTATTTTGTACTCCTTGCAATTTGCCTAGTGGGTAGTTACGGAGACCGTAGTATATAACGTTGCAGTAGTCAAGGCTCGAAAGTATTTGGTTGCAAATTGCTGTTTCCAGAGTATCTTCGTTTAGGTATTTTCTAATAAATGCAATGTTTCTAATATGATAGTTTATATGCAATATATAATTACCAATAAGTTGCGAGAAATGTCCGATTAGCGATCCAATAAACTGGATAATTAAAGTGATATCTACTGTATACTGCACAGGTCAACATTAGAGAAGAATCATGTGTACTCCAAATACCTGTAGAATCGAAAGCACAAAACATTAAAGAAACAACTATACTTACATTGTAAATGCAATCATCTAATTCAGATTCAATAATATTCAAACTCACTAAAACTGGAAGTTTCTCCAACAGAAACTATGGTTAATGACATCAAGCACAAAGTTAAATCCAAATTACATGAAATTTAAACTCTTGCTTACAAAACCAACACAAAAAGATCAAATCGTGATTGTCCGTGAAAAAGAAATTTCAACATCATACGAAAGCTTTACTGAACAAGAACCTTTACTCAAGTTCTATAAAATAACGAGGCTAAAATACAGTATATAACGCACTGCCTGAAACCGAAAACGCAAGAACTCGTGATCGCGAAAGGAATAACGCTAAAATGTCCATAGTGCACAAACAAAACTTTGTTCCTCAGGTTGAGGTGGGTGAATGGTTTTGAAGGCCCATGCTCCCTCTTCTTCATATCAGAGCAAAAATGTATGGATAATCAGCCTAGAACCGCCAAGGAGGACGCAGAGAGTGAAACTTGAATTGTCAACGACAACAGACACTATAGGCGGTGTCAGCTGATCCGTCCTCCAAAAATATGCCTTTAATAAACAATTTTTCATGGCAACACTATACCAATGATAACGGCTGCTGATTGTCTAATTCCATCTCATTCGAATGTACTCAAAATAGACTTTGAATTCCTACCAAAGCATTTATCTTTATTTAACATACGGGATTAGACCACAAAAAGCAAAATGACTATAATTAAATAAACCTTTTTGAGTCAGTCGGATGTACTGGGGTTATAACGATATAATTAAGTACCAGTAGGCCGTGTTTTCACGATCAGGTTTACCTGTCATTTCACCCACGACTGCTCGACGGAAGAACGTCCACATTTAAAGAGGATAACTGTCAGTCGGACTGTCAAATCGAGGTCACCGTCCTCCGTTCTCGCCTCGCCTTCGTCGTGTCAACACCAACACCTGGATATTGGTCAACACTACATGGCTGCGATGGAAACTCCACTGGGTGATAGACTAGCTGCCGTGGCAATTCACTTAATATGAATTGACTTATAGATTTTAGGTTTAAGCCAAACACTGGGGCAACTAAGGCCATTCAGCGCTGAATCCGAAACTGACAGTGAAAAGTTTGAAAGGTGCAACAGGAGGAAACCTCACAGCTGCACTATGAACCAATTGTTGGGGAGGGTGGACAGTAAGATGGGAGAAGGGGAATAAAAGCGGAGGTGCGGTAAAAGGAATGAAAGAGGATGCAGCTAGGGGCCGTAGGCACGCCGCAAAGCACCTTACGCAATGCCTACACTGGACCGCATGAGGTGCATTGATGGCGGTCTGCGTTCATCTACAGTCAAATTTCTCCTTTTTAATGAGGCAATATACATTACGCAAGCATCCTTTGTAAATTATGAAATTTGCAAATATGCCAAAAGGCTTACTGCAAAATAATTATTTTAAAAACGAAATATTATAAGCATTTTAAAAACTGACAACCTATTTGAGAGAAAACAGCACTACGGCTCTATCCCGTTCATACTAGCTGTGGGACCGTGCCCAGTGTCTAACGTATACGTTTCAGTTACGATTTAATTGTCATATTTTTTTTCTTTCGTTGATAAAATAGATTATGCCGTCAACGAGTTTTTAAAAAAGACGTGACCAAAGCGGTCAGACCTCACTAAATTCCTTTCTAGTCCGAGCGTTGCATACTTGTTATTGCTTTTCTTTCATGATGATATTAATATTAACCTTCCTTATATTGCTTGTGGTTATGCAAGTTAGTAGAAATCGCGTCATAAGAATAAAGTGGGTTAGATCTATAATGCACTATAAAAAAATAAATTATAGGAGGAGGTCACGTGCTCAACATATTAGTCAACCTTCCGAATTTGCGTTGCAGTTTTCCACCAAGAATCCGCTCTTACAATTTATTATATACAAATTCATTTAATAGACTTTAGCCTCCCATACGCGCTCTCAGATTTTCAGTAAATGATGTCAACTAGGAGAATAGAAGATAATTTGCTCTTATTATGACTGAGTGCTATAGGAGGTATTCTAAGGGCGCTGTCATGGGGTCGATTCCGTGAACCAAAATTAGCTCGAGAAGGACGTTGCTGCCTGCGTGTCAAAGGACAAGCCTATGCTGAAATTCATATGATTATGGATATGAGATTATTTCGTAACTAGAAAATGCTATAAAGTATAAGCCTAACAACACTATAAGATGCTTATGCTTTCAATGCAGGCTGCTGATCTGAAAGTGATACTATTGTCCGCAGGGATCCCATCGTCACTTAAATAAGCCACAACTACTGGCTGTTTTGGGTAGACGTTAAAACTACAGGCTTGTGTCAGAAATGAGCCATAACGATTATTGCGGTCACTGCTTCTTTCATTTGGGTTTCTTTTAACCAGATTCCGCCTACTCCGAAGGAAATTTCCCGTTTACCTTTTTATCGGTCTATTGTTCAGTAACTCGGTTTTATAAATCGTTTTTAACATATACAGAAGTGAGATACGTCATGCTCAGAAACTATTTTAATAGTAGTCAAATAGGCATATCATTATGCAGTTTTAGGCCTGTTTCAAGTATTATAAATGAAAACATAGGCCTAGACCTATTTTAACTTACCCTATTACCCATTCAGCACTTGCACTTTGTATGCTGGCAACATGATTTAAATATCAATCTATACAGTAAAGTGCTTAACTGAATAAATGTCTGCGCCTGGGCATAGTACGGATATTCTGTCCATCAATATTTCTCTGCCCTCTTTTTTTATATAATTTTCTAAAATCTGTTATTGGTCTCATGCTTAAATCACTAAGGGTAGGACTACTTGCCTTCCACAGGTCGTTGGTTAAGGTGGCCGTATGCCAGCACGGGCTCTTGCTCCTGGAGGAGCCGGTATGTTCCCTGGGCATGGTCGCTTTCTGCAGAGTTCAAAGAATTCTAACCAAATTGCTTCTCCTCCTTCGGGTGGGCTGTTTTTAGGATTGAGAAGGCCTTGTACCAACAAAGGATGGGGGAAGGTCCATCGGAGGAAGACCTGTCACGACCTGACACCTTGACACGTGAAGTGAAACTGACGACCGACGAGAAGTCACGAGATTTTGCGAGATTCAACGACACTGAGACTGTTCGCTTTGATACATTTTGGGGATTTGTTGTGTATAGGGAGAGGGTTTAAATGATTTGTCTTTACGAACCAGAAAATCGGAATGAAATTCTTCGTGTGAGACGATGGTTTCTGAAGGCAAACCCTTTTAGGTAATTACTTTTATTTCAGGGTAATTTCAGCAGTTAAAAAAATTGCTCGAAGGACGGCCCTTAGAAGTGAAAAATTACTGTGGGGACTTGTATTGAAGCAATCGAGCTTAGATTAATTTTTTATAAATATCTGTGTTAATTATAATAAAATAAGACCGATCAAGTGTTACTCACCATACAGTAATGTCAAAAACGACGCAGAATGTTTGAAACGATCATCCCAATTATACCGACGATATAGTTGGTGATTATCATGCCTATCCAGTCAAGGTTTGGTTAAGAAATTATAACGATTTTGTGATGATTATGACTATATCATCAGTGACAAAAATGTACTTATTGATCTGACTGAGTGGAAATTATAGCTACGCGGGGACGTACTTCTGAGAATCAGCAACAACCACCCCAACCCCCCAAACCATATTAGACCAATCACTTAATTTACGGTGATTTCGTCATTCCGAACATCTTCGCGAAACCAAAATCACCTGGAGACATAAATTAGTGAAACTACCTGCCACTGTGCTATTATGATTACAAGCCAAGCTGTACCCCCAATAAAGAAAGTGGCCCAGTAAGGAAAAGTAAACAGAAGAATAAACCAAGAAAGAGATAGAAAAATAAAGACAAATAATACATGGCAAAGAACGAATGAAATACGAAAGGAGGTTCACATCAGCTTCCTCAGCAAAGCAATTGTTTGTCCCAAGTTTGGGCTTCAAAGTTCTAACGGGTTTGGTCATGTAGCAGGAATAAAGTCTGTAGAAAACTATAGCCTACGGTACTGAACACTAAGACAAAAGGCAAGACCGTTAAGATGAACTGCTATCTAGTACCAAGTGGTGGATGGTAATGTCTAGGAAGATATAAAAGGGTGGTTAGAACTACGAAATATCTTATACAGCTTTTACTGCAGTTATCTACTATATATATATATATATATATATATATATATATATATATATATATATATATATATATATATATAATTGTCATGGCGGGTATTTGTACTGACAGAGGTACTGCTTTTAAAGTAGGCAGGGATTGGGAAAAGGATTGGTTAGCATGGCATTATAGGATAGGCGCTAGAATAAGGATAATTTAGAGAATTGACTAAAGCAACACACAGCCAGTATGTAAAAGTCACCAATTGGCGCCAGGATAGTGTTTCGGCGGCGCCATTAATTAAGTCTCCGCTGAGCTTGTTTTCTTTGACCTCCGTTTTTCTTCAAGCTCAATTAGTCACGCCTAAAACGTGCCAGGTCACGCATTTTAATAATTTTACTTTATGGTATTTATACGAATGTCACACATTGTGTATCACATGTTTCTTCATTCACAGGCATCAAGACTGTATCTATATTGTAGCTCTGTATGTTTTGTATTGTAATTTGTACTCGTTCACTGCATATTATTGTTTATTGTTTCGACTCAGGTCACAGTCAATTCCATTGTCTCTCACGGCCGGCGTCAGTCGGCCGCAATATAAGCTGCCTGGATCTGTAATAAAGTAGCAGTAACTTTACCTGCTCGTTTTCTTTGACACCTTACAGTGGTGACCCGAGTATCCCGGAGCCATTACGGACTCCACGCGACTCAGTCTTGGCTCCAGGATTTCTCCAAAACGCTCTTAGCGGCCTAAACACGGCGCTGTAAACCAGCGTTTGAGCGCGTGCTGACTCGCCGCGCGCACCCCACCAGCGCCACTAGCGGAAACCACACGGCATTTGGTCGCGTCTGACGCGAGTAATACCCCACTCCAGTAAGGGGTCAAAGGAGCATGGACGCCGATATCCCATCCTTCATGCAGTTAAACGCGGACCCGCTGACTCGAGGTTTACCTACCTCCCATCACAGCCACGCCCGCCCGCATCGAGGCCCTCCCGCAACCCACACCAGCGCCCGAACACACGACGGCGGGCAACACAATCGCGGGCCGCCCTCACCGTAAAGCTGCCGCCGCACGCACGGGGAACCCATCGATGTGGCTGCGCAGGGTGGAGAGCCACTTCAGAATCGCGGACCTCACGGGACGAAATCCTACAGGCCGACACAGTGCTCAACGCCCTTCCGAGGACGTGTACAGAAAACTCATCTCGCGAGTACCAAACACACACCTCACATACAGCACCACAAAAAGTTCCTCTCGAAAGCTTGCTCCCTGCCCATCGCGAGGCCGGGCGCCCGTGCTATCGACCTTGCTAATAATCCACGCCACGACCTCAATCCAAGAGACGCTTGGGGCATGGTCGTAGATCTCTGTCAATACCAGTCTTGGGTGGCACAAACAAGCGGCAGGAGATAAGCTTCATACGGAAATCTTCCTTCGCTAACCTCCCGGAAGTACGCAACCAGATCGCTCACCCTACACCATGCCTGTCGAGGACCTCAGAGGCGGCACAACACCTCACAGACCTGGTCAAGGCTTCACAGCGCTAAAACCGGCCACACAGCCGGTCAGCTCCGTCCAGCCTGAAGAGGACGTGAGCAGCCCGCCAACGCCATCGCCAACAGACGTCCACCGAACCACAGCAGACGGAGGTCCCGGCTTCTGTCGCTACCACAAGTGGTTCGGAAAGGACGCCTGAAACTGCCTGCCGCCCTGCTCGTTCAACCGCTCAAAACGGGGTGGCGGCCAGCAGACAGGCCGCCATGGCAGCCGAAGAACCCAGGGCCGCAAAACAGTAGGTTTTACGTCCGCGACACCGTCTCCGGCAGGATGATGCTGGTCGACACAGGAGCCTTTAAGTCGGTCTTCCCAGCATCCAGAGAGGACCGCAACCAGACACCAGACCGGCCGCTTCCTGACGGCCGCCAACGGAACCCCCATCCTCTCCCACGGCACCAGGCTCCTGTCGATCTCCATCCTGGCCAGAGTTACTCCTGGGACTTTCATCGTCGCGGACGGGAACCCCACTCCTGGGGGCCGATTTTCTGGCGCACTTCGGCCTGCTTGTCGACGTGGGGCGCAAGCGCCTCCTCGATACCGACTCCTGCCGTCTCTCCCGTTAACGGCGGGACCCAGACCCACCATCAGCGCCCGTCGCCCCACCAGTATGCACACCTTCTGTCGGAGTTCCCTGAGGTGTTTAGCCCGAGCCGCCAAGTCCCCGGGGCCCCAGCCAAGCACGGCATATACCACCATATAGTGACTAAAAGGGCCCCGACATGCCGAAGTTCCGCAGGCTTCCCCTCAGCGCCTTCAGGAGACGAAAAAAGATTCGCGGGAGATGGAACAGATGGGCATCTGCAGGAAAGCCTCCAGTCCATGGGCCTCCCCCTCCACATGGTGCAGAAACCGGACGGCTCCTGGAGACCCCTGCGGCGACTACAGGTGGCTCAACATTGCAACGGAGCCCGACCACTACCCTCTACCCAATATGCAAGACCTCACGGCCTCCTTTCACGGGGCCAAAATATCACTAAATTGGACCTTCTTAAATCTTATTTCCAGGTACCTGTTGTGCCAGAGGACATACCAAAGACAGCCATCATCACGCCCTTCGGGTCCTATGTGTTCGCCTTCTCCACCTTCGGGCTGAGGAACGGGGCCACCTTCCAGCGGCTCATGGACAGCATCCTGGGGACCTAAAATTCTCGTCTGCACGTCGACGACATTCTCATATTTTCCAGGTCTCACAGCCAACACCAGAGGCACATCAAAGCAGTCCTCCAGCGCCTCCAAGAAAAACGGCTCGTCGTCCGTTTGACAAAGTGTACCTTCGGCGTCCAGAAAGCAGAATTCCTGGTCACGAGGTGTCTCCGGCAGGCGTCCGCCCTCTTACATCGAAAGTGGCAGCCGTAGCTAAGTTCCGACACCCACCTCCATCAAGGCCGTCCAGGAGTTCCTTGGGATGGTAAACTTCTACAGGCGGTTCATCCCCGGATCGCGCACACCACAGCCCCCTGACGGAAGTCCTAAAGGTCAACTTGAAGTCCCTGTCTTGGGACCCAGCCAGCAGCAGGCCTTTTCCCTGACGAAGGCCGCCCTCACCAAGGCAACCGCCTTGGCACACCAGGATCCCAAGGCTCCTCCAGCTGACGACAGACGCCAGTAACGTTGCCCGCGGTGCTGTTCTGGAGCAAATCATCAACGGCGCCCCAGCCCATCGCCTTCTTCAGCAAGAAGTTCAGTCCCGCAGAGTCCCGCTACAGCACCTTCGACAGGGGAACTCTGCGCGATGTACCGCGCAGTTCGGCACTTCAAGTTCCTCCTGGAGGGGACGCCCTTCACAATCTTCACAGACCACCAGCCACTGGTTCACGCCTTCACGAAGCAGGGGGCGCATGGTCTTCCAGACAGCAGCGCCACCTCTCAGCCATAGCCGAATTTACCTGTTCCGCCAGGTACCTCCCCGGCAAGAAAAATCCGAGCAGACGCCCTCTCCAGAGTCGAGTTGAACGCAGTGCAGCTTGGTGTAGATTACCAGACCTTGCCAGAGAACAGGCCGACCCAGAAACCCCAGCATACCGCACCGCCATCACATCCCCTCAAGTGGCGGACGTGACCCTCGCCCCGAGGCCCCAGCCTGCTCTGTGACATCAGCACAGGCCAGCCCCGCCCTTTGGTTCCAGCCTCACGCCGCCGCCAGGTATTCACATCATTCACGGCCTCTCACACCCTCCGCAGGACCACGGCCAAACTGCTTTCAAAAGTTCGTCTGGCACGGGTGCAAAAGGACGCCACAGCCTGGGCAAACAGTGCCTGCAGTGCCAGACCAGTAAAGTGGGTCGTCACACGCAGTCGGGTGGCGAGTTCCCACAGCCAGGCGCCGCCGCCACATCCACATCGACGTCGCCGGGCCCCTTCCCCATCAGGCGGATCCAGATACTCTCACGGTGGTAGACCGTTCAACCAGGTGGCCCGGCCACACCATGCAAGAAGCCACCGCCAGCGCGTGCGCTGAGGCCCTGCTCTCCAGTTGGGTTAGCCGCCGGCGCCCGACCACATCACAACCGACAGGGCCCCGCTTTCTCTCTCCGAGTTGTGGTCTGCCCTGGCTCAACTGCTGGGAACCACGCACCACACCACCACAGCGTACAACCCAGCGGCCAACGGCCTGGTTGAACGGTTCCACAGGTCCCAAAGTCATCCCTCATGGCCGCTGCACCGCCGAGGACTGGAAACATCAGCCGTGGGTCCTCCTCGGGTTGAGGACCGCCCCAGAGCCCGGCACCCCATCCGCAGCTGAACAAACCTGCGGGGGAACCCTCGTGGTGCCGGGAGAGCTCGTGACGGATGATCGCCACTCCCCCATCTCTGCAGAGGCTCCGCGACGTGGCGGCAAGTTCGCCTTGCAGGCGCTCATACATCGACAAAGCAACCACCTTCATGCCGCCACAGCTGTCATCCGCCACCCACGTCTTCGTCAGAGTCGACGCCGTCCGTCCACCACTAACTAAGCCCTACAGGGGACCCTTCGCGTGCTGGAGCGAACAGCAAGGCGTTCGGCTGGCACTCCCAGGCAAGAACGACTGGTTTCCATAGACCGGCTAAAGCCCGCCTTCCTGTCGGAGAGTCCCGGCAGCGACGCAGCACCCCTTCCGCCCAAACGCACTCCAGCACGCCCTCACCCCGCAGGCGCGCGCCCCAGGAAGGAACCGCCCAAACAGCAGCCTCACAGGCGGGAGGCCCTCAGTTATCTTCAAGGAGCCGCGGCACCTTCAGCGCCCCAGCAGATACAGGGATTAATCAGATGCGTCCCTCGTCTTGGGGAGTATTTGTAAAGTCACCACCCGGCGCCAGGATAGTGTTTCAGCGGCGCCATTAATTAAGTCTCCGCTGAGCTTGTTTCTTTGGTGACTTCCCGTTTTTTCTTCAAGCTCAATTAGTCACGCCTAAAACGTGCCAGGTCACGATTTTAATCATTTTTACTTTATGGTATTTATACGAATGTCACACATTGTGTATCACATGTTTCTTCATTCAGGCATCAAGACTGTATCTATATTGTAGCTCTGTATGTTTTGTATTGTAATTTGTACTCGTTCACTGCATATTATTGTTTATTGTTTTGACCTCAGGTCACAGTCAATTCCATTGTCTCTCACGGCTCAAGCGTCAGTCGGCCGCAATATAAGCTGCCTGGATCTGTAATAAAGTAGCAGTAACTTTTACCTGCTCGTTTCTTTGACACCTTACAAGTACTCTGCAACATGGCGTTACACACACACGCTGTTGCTATGCTATCTAGACAGGACCCTCTAGAATAATATCTACCCACTACAATTAGGTAATGTTTTTCATATTAGAATTGCTTCTATACAATAGGAGGGAAACTGAAAGACATACTTCTTTATTATTTATATACATATATATACAATCACATACTAATCCATTACAAAAAGTGTGGAAAGTAAGATGGAAAACTGAGAAATATGAAAGGAGACAAAGTAAAAGGAATGAAAGGAGGTGTTACTAGAGGCCGAAGGGACGCTGCAAAGAACCTTGTAATGCCTAAAGTGCACTGCGTGAGGTGCACTGACGCCACTATTCCCCCTCCCCTACAAAAGAAGGGTGGGGGGGGTGATAAGATAGCTTCCATGTGTCATACACTTTAGTTAGAGCTCAATGAACTAGTGTTCTGCTCGGAACCTTCAGGTTTTCAGTTCTCAGGAATTATCTGGGGATGAAGTTGCTGAGCTCATGCCACTCTCTACCCTGGCAGTAACCTGCCTAACTACTCTAACTGCTAGATGCAAAACTCATTGTATTGGTCAACTGGGGCAATAATATATATGTGTATATGTATATATATATATATATATATATATATATATATATATATATATATATATATATATATATATGATTAGCGTTGAGCAAGGTTTTTCTTTGAATGTTGTGTAAAGTAGTTTTCTTGTTAATTATCATTTAAAAGCTGAGTTGTTGTACTTTTCAGAATATTTAAAAAAAAAAATTAAGTCATAAATGAGCTCATTTGCAAAAAACAAGCAGTTTATAAGACTTGATGTAAATGATTCTAACGAAGGCTCAAAAAACTTTAGTTTTGCCTCTTTTCATTCTATTTGCTCTACTTGTTGTCCTCTATTACCTCATATGTTCACATTTCACATTTATTCATTACTTCTTCTTAACTTACGATTACAGTTGCATTCTAAATCACTTTGAAATATGGTGGAATACAGAATTCTGGCCAGAGTTTGATGATTTGAAATATACATTAATAATCAATATATCGTAAAGGGGAATACAGCTGTCAATAATTTTTACAAAGCAGATTTGGACACAAATCTTGAAAAAAAAAAACTACGTGGGTGCCATACCAGGTATGAGTCATTCCCTCTAACAAAATGTTATTCCACCTTGCTAATCCGAATCCCATTTGAAAAAGTACTCCATGAGAGCCATTCACCATAAACAGAACTCTCCTCGGTGAATGGCTTACCAAAACCAACCTTGACTACAGAGTGAGAAACTTGCGTAAATAGACTTAATTATTTTGACTTACCTAGGCTGTTGTTTTTGTTATAGAATGTTTTGCACATTCAGCACGGTCCAAATCCTTAAGTTTCGTCATACAAATTGATCTAAAACAGCATTTGAATCATATCAAGATTAAATGTCTGGTACCAAAGTGTTCATGTCTCGAACAGAGAACCCAATTATTCCCATGTAAGGAATAACAAATCCAAAAATCTTCTTGTAAAGAATAGCGAACCCTGCTGCAAGTGGGTTTGCTAATCTTGACATGATCCCAGCATTTGAACTGCTTATCTTCATCGACTTTTTTAAAGCTATCTTCAAGTGTTTAGGGGTAGATCGTAAAGTGCTAGGGCCGGATTGTATTGTATTTGGTTGGGACGATAACATGCATTCGGGAGGCAGTGTTTGAGGGCTCTGGAGAATAGAGAGTATACTGTACCTGCAGTTGCGATCTCTACACCAGTATGTATCTCCATAGAGTCATAGACCATGAGTACTACTACGTAGTTCAGGGACCTTCCACCAGGGTGCCGCTGCAAGGACTTGCGGCCATCTTTAAAGGTCTGGTAACACACAATTTGAACAGGGGCTTAGTGCGATTTTAATTTTTTTCATCGTTAATGTGTAATGAGTAAGTGTTAAGCGAATGTTTAGGGTTTAGTGAGTTAGTGTTTAGTGCATATGAGTAAGTTTTTAGTGAAAGTTTACTTTAGGGTTTAGTGAATGTTTAGTTTTGGGTTTAGTGAATGTTTTGAGTTGGTGTTTAGTGAACATTTATGAGTAAGTGTTTAGTGAATGTTTACTTTAGGGTTTAGTGAATGTTTCGTTTTGTGTTTAGTGAATGTCTTGTGAATGTTAGTGAATGTTTAGTGTGTAAGTATTCAGTGAATGTTTAGTGAATGTCTTGTGAATGTTAGTGTTTAGTGAATATTTAGTGTGTAAGTATTCAGGGAGTGTTTAGGGTTTGTGAATGTTTAGTGTGTAAGTGTTCAGTGAGTTTAGGGTTTACTGAAGGTTTATTGCATGTTAATGTTTAGTGCGTAAGTATTCAATGAATTTTTACCATGTAAATATTTAGTGAATGTTTAGTGAGTGTTTAGGGTTTAGTGAATGTTTAGTGTGTAAGTAAGCATTAAGTGAATGTTTAGTGAGTGATTAGGGCTTAGTGAGTGCTTAGGGTTTTTAATGAGCATTCAGGGTTTAGTGAGTGTTTAGTGTATAGTGTGTGCTTAGTGAATATTTAGTGAGTGTTTAGTGTACAGTGAGTGCTTAGTGAATATTTAGTGAGTGATTAGTATATAGTTAGTGCTTAGTGAATGTTTAGTGAGTGTTTAGTATATAGTGAGTGGTTAGTGAGTGTTTAGTGAATGTTTACTGAATGTTTGGGGTACAGTGAGTGTTTAGTGTTTTACGAGTGTTTAGTGAGCGTTTAGTGTATAGCGAGTGCCTAGTGAGTGTTGAGTATCTCGTGGGTGTTTATTGTTACTGAGTGCGAGTGTATAGTAAGTGTGAGTGTTTAGTGAGTGCGAGTGTATAGTAAGTGTGTGTGTGTGTTTAGTGAGTGTGAGTGTATAGTAAGTGTGAGTGTTTAGTGAGGGTAAGTGTATTGTGAATGTTAGTGTTTAGTGATTGTACATTAAAGTTTGGTTAGTATTTGGTGACTGTATGCAAAGAAAGTCCTGTAATTTAAAGGAATCATTTATGCTAAACTCTGCTTAGATCCAAGAGCAGATGCTTAGGCCTTGACCACAATGGTTGGAGTGCTTAGGCCAACCTGTTATTGTAAGGTAATTTTTCTCTGTGAAATTGGGCCAATTAATAATAATAATAATAATAATAATAATAATAATAATAATAAAGCATAGTACAATAAACTGGACCGAGACCTTTTCAATATGGCTGACCAAGGTCACAATTCTGCAGGGAGTTCATTGCCACTCCAGTGATTGATGCTCTATGACTTGAAATTATATATATATATATATATATATATATATATATATATATATATATATATATATATATATATATATATATTTGTTGTATATTTATTAGCAGAAAAAAATTTCTATATATATGTGTATTTTATATATATATATATATATATATATATATATATATATATATATATATATATATATAGAGAGAGAGAGAGAGAGAGAGAGAGATTACAGAAAAATTGAATTAAAACACTAAAATTCATCTGATAAAAATGAAATAGGTCAAGATTGCATCAAAATAGAGAGAGAGAGAGAGAGAGAGAGAGAGAGAGAGAGAGAGAGAGAGAGAGAGAGAGAGAGAGAGAGAGAGAGAGAGAGAGAGAGAGAGAGGAAATGATAAAATTCATCTGATAAAAACTAACATAGTTAAAGATTGCATCAAAACAGAGAGAGAGAGAGAGAGAGAGAGAGAGAGAGAGAGAGAGAGAGAGAGAGAGAGAGAGAGAGATGAAATGATAAAATTCATCTGATATAAACTAACATAGTTAAAGATTGCATCAAAACAGAGAGAGAGAGAGAGAGAGAGAGAGAGAGAGAGAGAGAGAGAGAGAGAGAGAGAGAGAGAGGTTTTGACATCGAGGGAAAAGACTAAACGAAGAGCATCAAAGGTTTTCGGGAATGTTTCCGATGAATGGAGATATAAGGGAAAGGGAATGTTTGGGGGCTTCACCAGAAAGGAAGCGATCGAGTAGTCTCCTGAAAGAAGGAAGTTATTGTGCCTCATGAGAGAACTGTTTCTTGGGTACCCAGTGAACTATATACATACAGGAGCCTGAACAACATCTCTCATTAGTACTAGGGCTTTAACATTTTGTAAGCACAATGAACTATACAAATGAATAAAGTATTTATATAGTATATATTATATATATTATATATATATATATATATATATATATATATATTATATATATATATATATATATACCTATTGAAGACCCAGAAGAAACTGGGCAATGAAGTGGATACATTTGTAAGGCAAATAAGAAACCAGCCAAGTTTGCCACAACTGGGGAGGGATGTCAGAATGGATTAAGAAATTAAATGATAAAAACCCAGAAGGAAAAACTTGGCTAAAGAAAAAGGTGCTTTCCTGTTGGTCCACCAAGGAACATTTGCTTTCAATTTTGAAAACGGGAAAGTGAACAAAAAAAGAGGAAAATGCCTGTTTGTGCCCTCAAGCAGGGAACTTAAAAAACAAGACCTGGAAGACCATGGAAATGGCCATATACTGGATTAAGTTTGCATTCAGAGTAACTGAAAACCAGAATGAAATGGCTAGAGGGTCCATTCCACTCACTGGTTTGAATCTGAGGAATTTCAGAAGCGTTATCCAAAAGAATGAGGTTTTAGAAAAAGTAAGGAAAGGTGGTCACACCCTGAAGAATGTTGCTAAGGAAAAAAATCATATTAACTTGATCAATCTATAGATATATAGACAATGAAAATGTTTATACAAAAATATAGGATATATATTTATATATATATATATATATATATATATATATATATATAAAATATATATATACTACATAATACATTATCTATATATCTGTATATTTATTCGAGAGTTTATTTGACTTTGCTTAGCAATATTCTTCAGGGTGAAGACGTCGCTGCCTACATGATTTCGAGAAAGACCCTTTAATGGCAACGCTTCTGGGAGAAGGACACCTGAATCAAACCAGTGAGAGGAAGGATCCTCTAGCCATGGTAGGCAACCTTTCAGAGAAGATTATCTGAATGCAAATTTATCCAACCTTGACTGTGGCTGCCATTGTACCATGGCCTTTCATGGTAATTTGTGTTCCTGTGCTCACTGTACCCCAAATACTTACTTAATCCTAAAATTCATTAAACACTAAACAGTCACTCATTCGAGAAGCACACCACTATACACTAAACATTCACTAAGTAACTGCATTAAACACTCACTAAACATTAACTAATCAATCATTATACACTAAACACTCACTGAATCCTGACACTCATTAAAACAAAATACTCACTAAACCCTAAATGCTTTAAATCCCTAATCACTCATTACACTAAACAGTCACTGAACATTCACCAATCACTCATTAAACATTCACTAAAAACTAATTTTCACAAGACATTCACTTAACATTCACTGAATACTTACAAACTAAACATTCATTCACTGAATATATATATATATATATATATATATATATATATATATATATATATATATATATATATATGTATATGTATATTCACTATCAAATGGGCACGTACAAAATAAGCATAATACATCATATCACGCTTTATTATTAGGAGAGCATTTAGCAATGTCAGTTTGCATCATCAAGGCTAAATTGAGCTAAAAAGAAGAGTGTCTTGATGATGTACAGTAATGTGACATTGCTAAATAATAAACTGTGATATGATATATGTATGCTTTTTCCTAGATAAACCCCCTTGATTGCAACCAAGACCATTCAGAAGGAAGAACTTCATATCTAAAAGAATGAGGATTTAGAGAAGGAGTTAAGGAAAGAGTGGTCCTCTGGTGAAGGGCTTCCAAGCTCTTGTTCATGCTCAGAAATGGCAGGAAAACTGAAAGCAAAAATAAGGACCTCTCTCGAATAACGAATGCCTTAAGAAGAAAAAATGACGAATGGGAGGATGCCATGATTAAGAAAGAAAAGGATATCGAACGAATGAAGGACTTCCCCAAAGAAGTTCATGTTCCTCGAGCAAGAAATGGCGCTCTTAACATCAGTCTTGGTAAAGAGGCCCAGAGGGATAATTAAGGTGTCTAGTCAAAGGTCCAGAAGCCGGACAATCGAATTCAATTGCTCCAACAGGACTTGGCTGAGAAGGAACTGCAAATTGTCTTGCCAAAGGAAACACTCAGCCACGAAAGAGGGGAAAACTGGGTTCATTCGAGAAGAGGACCAAGATTTGAAGAACTGCTCTGCTGAATAGGGAGGCGGAAGAAAAAAAGCATCAAGAAGAAACGTAATAATTATAATTATGGGGGATTTAGGGCCCATCCTTGAAGTTCTTGGGCCATCTCCAGGCCTGCTTCCCCAGCCTAGCAGGATACCTGCCTTCCTCCGAGGAAGCAGCCTCTGGGTTGGACCCTTCCCTTCAAGGCTGCCCTCAAGAGAATAGCGAGCATTGTAGGTTTCTGGGCCTCATCCTTGAAGTTCTTGGGCTCTCTCCAGGCCTGCTTCCCCAGCCTGGTAGGATACCTGCCTTCCTCTGAGGTAGCAGCCTATAGGTTGGACCCTTCCCTTCAAGGCTGCCCTCAAGAGACTGGCGAGACTTAGTGGCTTTTGGGTCTCATGCTTGAAGTTCTTGGGCTCTCTCCAGGCCCACTTCCCAGCCTGGCAGGATACCTGCTTTCCTCTGAGGAAGCAGCCTCTGGTCGGACCCTTCCCTTCAAGGCTGCCCTCAAGAAAATGGTGAGCATTGGGGGCTTTTGGGCCTCATCCTGAAGTTCTTGGGCCCTCTCCAGGCCTACTTCCCAGCCTGGCAGGATATCTGCCTTCCTGAGGAAGCAGCCTCTGGGTTGGACCCTTCCCTTCAAGGCTGCCCTCGAGAGAATGGTGAACCTTTGGGGCTTTTGGGCCTCATGCTTGAAGTTCTTGGGCCCTCTCCAGGCCTACTTCCCCAGCCTGGCAGGATACTTGCCTTCCTCCGAGGAAGCAGCCTCTGGGTTGGACCTACCTTCAAAGCTACCCTCATAAGACTGGTGAGCCTTGAGGGCTTCTGGGACCTATCCTTGAGGGGCTTGGGCCCTCTCCAGGACTGCTTCCCCAGCCTGGCAGGATACCTGTCTTCCTCCGAGGAAGCAGCCTCTGGGTCAGACCCTTCCCTTCAAAGCTGCCGTCAAGAGACTGGCAAGCCTTGGATTTTTTGGGCCTCATCCTTGAACTTATTGGACCCTCTCCAGGCCCACTTCCCCAGCCTGGCAAGATACCTGCCTTCCTTCGAGGAAGCAGCCTCTGGGTCGGACCCTTCTCTTCAAAGCTGCCCTCCAGAGACTGGCAAGCCTTGGGGGCTTTTGGGGCCCATCCTTGAAGGGCTTGGGACCTCTCCAGGCCCGCTTCCCCAGCCTGGCAGGATACCTGCCTTCCTCCGAGGAAGCAGCCACTGGGTCGGACCCTTCCCTTCACCATACTCTTTACTTTCTCTTACCCAGCTTTTCAATTATGACACTTGCTCTGTCTGGAGGCTTCCAAACAATTTGAAGAATCTCGGAGATTGTTCCTGCAGACTATGGAGTTTGACGCATGCACAAATAGCATTTCTCTCATTCTTCCAGGAGCTGGAGACTGGGGGATTCCAAAATGTCTTCAAGGAAAATCCAAAAGGTTTTAGATCATTTTAACTTTGCTTTGACCATTACTTAAGAGTTCTTTTTCTGACACATAAGCAGTCTCTTTACTTTAACGAGTTGTCTTCTATAATCTTATGGGATTCCCTCTTACTGATATATATAGCTATCTCCCGACGAGAGAAGACTAATGGGTATTATTGAAGACATCTTCATGGCTCTAGGATACTTTGAAGTAATCTTCAGCTCCTGAAGCATTCCTGGAGAATCCAATGGGTGTTTCCAAAGGCTTCAGAGCCTGGAGATTGTCTGGAAGCCTTTGGAAGCCCCTGAAGCCTCTGGAATTCATCTTCAAGAACATGGGCTTATTCATCTCCAAAACATGACTTCCCAAAGAAATCTTTGAAGCCTTTCGTCTCTGATTTCTTCTCCATAAAACTGTTCTTTAGTAATGTGCAAGAAATCCAAAGGCTACAGAGCCTGGAGATTGTCTTCAACCCTTCAGAAGCCCCAGAAGCCTCCAGAATTCCCAGAAACCTTCGGAATTCCCAGATTCCCTACTGTCACCCTGGGAATGACAAGAATGATCAGGACAAGATCCATTTGGAAAATAGAGGGTCTATACCTGGAGTTGTGATCTCTATACCAACTTACTATGTACTTTGGTGGTCTTCCACTAGGGCGGGCGCCAGAATTTTTTTCATCACTAATTGTGTAATGAGTAAGTGTTTAGCGAATGTTTAGGGTTTAGTAAGTGTTTAGTGAATGTTTATGAGTAAGTGTTTAGTGAATGTTTTGTGAGTGTTAGTGAATGTTTAGTGTGTAAGTATTCAGTGAATGTTTAGTGAGTGTTTAAGGTGTAGTGAATGTTTAGTGTGTAAATATTCAGTGAATGTTTAGTCAGTGTTTAAGGTGTAGTGAATGTTTTGTGAATGTTTAGTGTGTAAGTATTCAGTGAATGTTAGAATGTTTTGTAAATGTTTAGTGTGTAAGTATTCAGTGAATGTTTAGTGAGTGTTTAGGGTGTAGTGAATGTTTTGTGAATGTTTAGTGTGTAAGTATTTAGTGAATTTTTAGTGAGTGTTTAGGGTTTAGTGAATGTTTAGTGTGTGTTTGATGAGTGTTTAGGGTTTAGTGAAGATTTAGTGCATGTTAATGTTTAGTGACGGTTTAGTGCATGTTAATGTTTTTAGTGTATAAGTTTATTCAGTGAATGTTTTGCAAATGTTAGTGTTTAGTAAATGTTTAGTTTGCAAGAGGGTTTAGTGAATGTTAGTGTTTAGTGTGTAAGCATTCAATGAATGTTTAGTGTGTTTAAGTATTAGTGAATGTTTAGTGAGAGTGTTTAGGTTTAGTGAATGTTTTGTGAATGTTAGTGCTTAGTGAATGTTCAGTAAGTATTCAGTGACTGTTTGGTGAGTGTTTAGTGAATGTCTAGTGAAAATTAGTGTTTGGTGAATGATTAGTGTGTAAGTTTTTAGTGAATTTTTAATGAGTGATTGGTGAATGTTTAGTGACTATTTAGTGTTTGAGTGTTTAGGGATTTAATGAGCATTTAGGTTTAGTGAGTATTTAGTGTTTAATGAGTATTTAGGGATTTAATGAGTATTTAGGGTTTAGTGAGTATTTAGTGTTTAATGTGTGTTTAGGATTATTGAGTGTTTAGTGTACAGTGAGTGCTTAGTGAGTGTTCATGTATAGTTAGTACTTCGTGAATGTTTAGTGTTTAGTGAGTGCTTAGTGAATACTTGGCGAGTGTTTAGTGTTTAATGAATGTTTAGGATTAATTGACTGTTTAGTGAATGTTTACTGAAGCTTGGGGTACAATGAGTATTTAGTGTTTTATGAGCGTTTAATGTATAGTGAGTGTTTAGTGTTATTGAGTGTGAGTATATAGTAAGTGTGAGTATTTAGTGAGTGTGAGTGTGTAGTGTGTGTTTAGTGGGTGTAAGTGTATAGTAAGTGTGAGTGTTTAGTGAGTGTAAGTGTATTGTGAATGTTAGTGTGTAGTGATTGTAAATTAATGTTTTGTTAGTGTTTAGTGACTGTATGCAAAGAAAGTCCTGTAATTTACAGGAACCATTTATGCTAGACACTGCTAAGGTCCAAGAGCAGATGCTTAGGCCTTGACCACAATGGTTGGAGTGCTTAGGCCAACCTGTTTTTGTAAGATAATTTTTCTCTGTGAAATTGGGCTAAGTGATAATAATAATAATAATAATAATAATAATAATAATAATAATAATAATAATAATAATAATAATAATAAAGTATAGCACTTTGAGCTGGACCGAGACCTTTCAATATGACCGCCTCGAGGTCACACGCGGGCAGGGGAGATCATCGCCACTCCAGTGATTGACGCCTATGGTTGGAACAGTGGGGGGAAACATGTCAGTGCTTTCATTTTGGAAGTTGGAACAGGAAAAAACTGCTGCATTTGGATCAGTGATCTGTTCTGATGTGTAGTCTTGGAATAAATTTATGCCAGCTTCTGACAGATGATTTTGCCCTTAGGGAAATTTAAGTTAACTCGTACCGATCTTCATTTGTTTGGTCAACTCGCCTGGATACTCTGTTGACCTATTCTCCCATTTAGTAAGTTGTATCATTCTTTTTTCGTATTGAGTTTGTTGTAGAATGGTTTGATATAATTGGGCAGTTTTCAATATCC
Source organism: Macrobrachium rosenbergii (assembly GCF_040412425.1). Taxonomy (NCBI): domain Eukaryota; kingdom Metazoa; phylum Arthropoda; class Malacostraca; order Decapoda; family Palaemonidae; genus Macrobrachium; species Macrobrachium rosenbergii. The sequence continues at coordinate 50,865,670 of NC_089766.1, forward strand.
ACTAATGGCAAAATTCATATGCAGAGGCACGTAACGGATTCAATGGGAAAGAATACAGTTTTTTATAATTTAGTTAAATAAATGACAAATAAATGTTTAAAATCTGTGCACAGAAATTTCTTATAATCCTAGTTAGAACTACTAAAACGAAGGGCATGTAAAAAAAGACACCCATCCTTTTGAATTTACTGTAAATAAAGTATTACAAGACATTCCCAGAAGAAACCTTGTTCCTAGTTATTGATTTGTTGGGCAAAAGTTTCCTTACGACAGCTATGCAGACTGATGGGAGCAGTGTCTGTCCTTCTGTCGTAACATAAAACCTTTCCAACTTCATTTTGTCCTCAAAGGACACAATAGGGAAGTCCAAGGCCAGCATCATGTTTAGCTATAGGTCAAATGATATGAAACTTGGAATGTAACCCTAGTGACCAACTCCAGGCTTGTATTGTACAGTACTTCGGAAGCCAAGAAAGAAATTTCTATTGCATGAAGCCCCCGTAGAGGGGTAATGTTGTCAGTACTCCTCACGTGGTGCACTGTGGACACTACTTAATTGTCTTTGCAGCGTCCCTTTGACCCCTAGGTGCAACCTCTTTCATTTCTATTACTGTACCTCCATTCACACTTTCTTTCTTCCATCTGACTTCCCACCCTCTGACAACTGTTTCATAGTACAGCTGCGAGGTTTTCCTCATTACACCTTTCCAACCTCCTTACTGTCAATATCCCCTGAGCGCTGAATGACCTCAGAGGTCCCAGCGCTTGGATAAATTCTATATAAATGAGCATGATCACTGAAAGTGCCACCAAGCTAAGCATGCTTAGGTACTGTGAAAGTGCCACTTAGCTAAGCGTGGGAAATGGACCCTCTGGTCCACCAGCATCCAGTACCAAATGAGGGCCCTTTGCTGAAAGCAGACAGACGAAGGTGTAGCAGGGCGACCCTGCCACACCTATGAGAATCATGGTCAGTTTCTAGAGCAAGCCCCAGACACAGTCACAGTCCAAAGGCATTGACGCTAACAAGTGATCACCTTCAAGCTGGAGCCAACCAAGCTGGTCCTGTAGAAGCAGGAGGAACAAGAACTGAAGGGGAACAACAGGCTCACAGGAACTGCCTTTGTACAGTCATGCTCAAATCTGAGGCAACATGATTCTTTTGTACTGTCCAAAATTTCAGACGCAACGTAACGGTTGTCAAGTAGTGTTGAACTTTTTTATTTCAATGTCATGCATGTCAACAAGTTTGTGAATTCACAGCTAGCACTATTTTCCCTATGGTTATATAAATATGATCCTTTTATGCATTGGTATAATTCATAATGTGTGTGATTTTAACTGTTTTTTTTTTTTTTTTTTTACATTGCTTAGATCAAACACGGTGTGATAAGGTTAGCAGTGCCGTCAATGTACACTTGTCAGCCAAAACATTTTGAGTCGGTGTCAATAACCATATCCAGGTATATAGAATTAGGTCCCGCTTCTCCCAGTTGACAGGGAGTGAAGAGTCTTTGGCAAACTTGCTATAACAGGGCCTGATGTCATCTGTTCTGCTGCTGATTCTAGCATCATCAGCCAGTTACTGATCCAGTCTTACACCAATTCTATGTGCCCATGCTACAACTAGTTCCAAGGTTTGCATAGGCACTGCAGAGCAGTTGCAAGGCTGAAACACAGTACTCAGAACTGGAATACTTCCCCAACTTCCAAAGGTAATACGAGCATTTTTTATGCCAAGTGAATTAGGACATGGATAGAAGTATCCTTGAAGTTCAGGGATGCTTGAAAATTACCTTCCCAATGGATCTCTGCACCAACTCCTCCTTCTTCATCCTGAGCAAAATGCTGATCTTTCCTTGCTATTCAGAGCTTGCAATCTTTTGCTCCTGTCATACATTTCAGTCTTCGCACTGGAATGAGAATGGAAACCAACTCTAACAAGCTCCACTATCCAAGGTTCTGCTGTCATCTCCACTGCTTCTGGAGACAATACCACCATCTAAAGAGCTGTCACTGAGGAAATAGTATTTTCCTACAATCCTTACCAGGAAACTTCACTGTAGCCCGTTTACCTTTTCAGGGATGAAGGGGCAACTGCTCTCTCTCACTTGAGTCAACCTGTTTGAAGTAATAGGATAAAATCTCTACAAACACGTTTGGTTTTGGAAAAAAAAAATGATTGTCCTGGCTGTCAGGTTCTTTTACTTAGTGTCATTTGTTGTGAAGTAGATGATGTACCATACTGTCAATAAGAAAAATCACCATGTTGGTAGCTGTCGAAGTAAAATGTCTGCAAAAGCTTCCTAACTATGCTTTCTTGAACACAAATGTACCCAATGGATCAGAGATTAAAGATCCTTAACATATATGAGAGGATGTCAGAGAGATCTAAGGTTGCCACACTTTTTTCTTCATTATAACATCAGAGATACAGCACCATCTTAATGTGTAAGAGTGATGCTTAGCCAAGCAGCAGTGCCATCCTCCTGGCCATTAAGAGACCATCCAATGACTTGGAATCCTCACTGACAAAAAACTAATGACTCTCAGTACTCATTCTGGCCAGTTGGACATGGCAAGGAAATCCGGGAGAAAGTGCCTTTCAATGTTTGCCTTGTTCAGTGCCAAACTGACTGAAATGGAGAGAAAGAAGTTGTAGTATGCTTGCTATGACCTCTGTGGCCAGCAAGGGGTGAAGAGCATATTAGAGGCAACCAGATAGTGAGATAGGAGCAATGTAGTCCAGCAGAAAAAACGAGTGAGGGACAGCCATCAGTAATTCTGGAGATAATGGTGGCCAGAAGTAGGTAAAACACATGCTTTCGGGTGGCAATTTTTTGTAGTCGCTGCTGAGTTCAGTACGTACCCTTTTTTGGATTTGAAAAGACAATTGAATTTAACCCTTGCAGGACATCCTAATTACAGTATATATTAAGCACACCCCCTAGACTGGCCTAATTTAAGGTTGGCTGATTTAAAAAAGAAACACATCAGTGGTAAGAGGAAGATATGCATATGCACATGGCATAAGAAAAAAAATTCTAAAAATTTTCTGTACCTTCCACAGGAAGTTGAAAGTGAATATGTATTTCCAACCCTGTGTGGGGCCTCTTTTCTAAAAGACAGTGGTAAAAATATGCTAATTTTGCAAAGTTATAAATGTTTTTTTTTTTTTTATTTTGTAAAATCATAACTACAGCTCAAACAATATCATAACAGAAGAATTAAAATCAATAACAAATTCTGAATATATTTAGAGTAAAATATTTATGAGACGTCCTGTGATGGGGAGCTGCCGTAAATTTCCCCATAAAATCTCAAGTCAAACTGAACTCCCTCTATACTGGGCTACTAGAGTTGCCGTGTAAGAGTTGCCAGAAGTCATTTATGGCCCACTGAAGTGATCTGATCATTTTTCCTGCAAAATTAATTCAAACTGTACGGCTTGAAATGTTGATTGTCAGGGGATGATACCAGGAAATAACCCTAAAGCTATAAATAGTTGTCAGTTGACAACGCCCACTCAAAAAGGGTTGATAATCTTAAAACCAGCTGAAGAATAGAAAAAGAAGGCTTTGTCTGGTAAGGCGAAGGTTATCTCTTGGTCTTCATTATCTGAATGCTCTGTGAGCATAAACCAGTCCTCATATGAGTTGCAGCGTGCCTTCTGCACAGTACGAGTCTTTGATATAGCTGACTGCTTGTGGGGAGCTTGAGTCCTCAGTGTAGAAAGTTGGAGATCAGTTGGTTTCCTTTCCAAGGTCACAAAAGTTAAACCTATGTCTGGTGATGATGACTCTCTCTTCCTTCTTCTTGGGGAGGCTGAAGAAGTCAGTGGTAGCAAGACATTGCTGGAAAAAAAAAGTGTGGTATAGGCAGTCTGAGGGTGTGATCTCTTCTTAGCCATGGATCAAGAGGAGAAGAGAGCTGGTGGCCTCTTTTTCCTTGGCAGGTGACCCAGGTCAAAGATGAACAAGAGTACATAAAAGAATAATTCACTATCAGTCTTGAGGCTGACTGCTACTGCCAGAATACTAGTGATATGTCTTTTGGGTTGAAGTGATGATAAACTCTTGTCACAGTCCCTAACAAAAGAACTTGAGGAGTCAAGATTCATGAAGTCCTCCTTGGAATGGTGCTAGCCACAGCTGGATTCCATAGGCATGGAGGAATGGTCATGCTCACTACTTCTGCCTTGATTACTAATTACATGATCCCCAATACTCTCTCAACAACAGGAATGGTCATGGTCTGTGTCTCCTGGCACTCGGCATGTGACCTCTGATACATAAGACATGACCAAAGTATACAGAGCCTTATTATGTGTGCTGCAAGTGACAGCTTAAGCCGAGTCTTTCATATGGTTGCATTTTTCTTGATTATGAAGGCTGAGAATGTTTCTCTAGCCTGTATGCTGACCATTGCCAAAAGGTCAGGAGAGGGCAGTCAATGGCTACCAGGGCCAGAAAGCAAAATGCCTAAGCTCTGGCAGAGGAGCAGGTGTGCCAGTGTATGAAGAAGCAGTCATGGTCTGGAAAGCTCCTTTTATTGGTTCAACAAATACTGCTGAAGTCACGGTGGCTGCAAGGAGCAGTCAGTGCAGGAGTAAGCATGAACAGCAAAGAGACTCAAGTCTGTTTACCTGCTTCAGGTGGCTCTGTAAAAGGTCAGTCATGGATGGAAATGGATTATCCTTCAACCGAGCCAGATATGAGTCCTCACTGATGGGCAATAGTTAGAACCAAGTCACAAAGACAAGGCAAAAGTTAAGTTGAGTGCACAATAAGAGTAGTGGGAAGAAACAAGCTTGCAGGCCAGTCCACAAGCAAAGTGGGCTGTGGGTCAGTCACTAGGCAAGTTAAGTGAGGACCAGGCATGATTGGCAATGAACTGGTCATCAGTAGTGGGCACAGGTCCCAGGACTGGTGCTAATATGTTGAGCTAAAGGTCCAACCACAAGGCAGACTGTAGGGGTGGCGTGGCAGTGACCAGAATTTTTGCCACAGGAGTTTTCACGTAGGACTTTTCGCCACAGACTTCTTGCCATAGGATATTTTGCCCAAGGTCTTTTTGCCATAAGGAATTTTTTTGCCACAAAATGCATATTGAATAAGATATTAAGAAAACTAGCTATTACATGTAATTTTAAATTTAAACATAAATAAATTCATATATATGTACATACATGCATTCATCTAATGTAGTGGTCTTTGATAATTAGCTATTATTATTTCTAAAGTTTTAAACAATTAGTTTTAAACAAGAACTATAGGTAACTGTATTTATGTCTACAGTTTTAAAAAAGTAGGTTTTAAAATGGAAATAATTTTTATCAGTGAAGAATATATTTATGTTCCATCATCCCATCCTTTCTAAAATGCCGCATACTGTGAAAACTAGCCGTGGATGTGAAAAGTTAGTTGATAATGCTAATTTTGTTTACAGCATCGACAGAACTTGGTAAATGAAAACATATTGGAAGTGTGAAGTTAAAAACTATAAGGCAAGAGTTCACACAATTTTAGAAAGTGAAGGTCATATAGTACTACTGAGTAAACCCCCCGTGTTTGCGTTCTCACGATTTGCGGGTTTCTCTGTGGAACATATCTACCCATTATTCGCGGAAAATTCACCCATTCGCAATATTTTTCACTGAGAAACATTCACTAATTACTGTATTTTCATATAATTTTCATGAATAAATGCAAAAAAAAAAAAAAAAACTATTAAAAGGTATAAGCATTTTTACAGGGTTTTTCTTGTGTTTAAACTATCAAAATAGGCAATTCTAAGTGTTTTTAGAGGGTTTTAAGTATTCGCCCAGTTTTTTTAGCTATTCACGGGGTGTGGTTTACATCCCCGTGAATACAGTGGGTTCACTGTATGTGAAAGTTGGTGGTCATAGCCATTCTGCAAACCCAACAAAACCATAAGTGTGCGCCTACCTTAGCAAGAATGAAATTAAGTGCTACTAAGTCCCAGTTGTCTGCAAGGTAACTAATTGCCAATGTTTCTGCTAGCTTAGGAGATGCAGGATGTTATCTTATGTCATCGAATGCCAATTTATCACGAAATATTAGGAAATGGAGGCAAGTGAATGAACAGGCTCCTCCTATTCGATCTGAGAAATGATTATGTAATTTCTGTAGCTTTTCAGTGTCTCGAAAGAGGTGAAAACTTTTATCATACAACAGTGGAGAAGATGACATTAAAAGAATCTTAATTTTCAGCACAAACTTCGGATTAGATGACTTGAAAAAATTACAAAGAATGTAACGGATGTTTGTTTCATTTAACCAAAAATGTTTTCCAAAAAGTATCTGATTTCGGCCATAAAGTGTGCCACCAAAGTGATTCAGAATTCAACACCTTGGTCAACGCTTTGCAGCACTAGCATTGTTCCTCCTAGTGACGTTATTGGTGCATTTGAGGAACTAGTCGACAATGATGATTTGCCTCATGACCCAATTTCATATTTCAAAACCCATTATATTGGTGGGGTAAGAGGCAGGGGCCCTCGTAGACAAGGAGTCGCTCCAACATTTCCTGTGGATATGTGGAATGTTTATGAATGGACCTTGAACAATTTACCAAAAACCAACAATAGTGTAGAAGGATTACATAATGCCTTACAAATTTCTGTCACAAACACCCACCCAAATATTTGGAAATTGATAAACATTTTAAAAAAGAGGAATGTCTAGCAAAGAAAAGAACTGACCTCGAATATGGCGAAGCATCTCATCTGAAGAAAAAGTACAAAGATATTTATGTAAGAATACAAAGGATTGTTTCGATGTATGATTCTCAGTGTAAACATCAGTATTGACGGAGTATTACAATGAACTTCCATTCAGTCTAAACTTGAATTAAAGCTTTATTTTCACTTTTTTTTATTTTTTAAATATGGAGATGAACTTGCATCATTTTGGAATTAATTGTAACTTGCATTAATTTTACCTTAAAACTTTATTTTCATTTATATTTACTATTTTGAATACTGCAATGAACTCACAATCATTTTGAAAATTTATTGCAATTTGAATTGCCTTTACCTTATTTTCCTGCTTTGAATAAACTTTCTATTTTATAGTACCCTTTTATTCTCATACTTTAGACATACTTTATTAATTCTACGGCAAAAATTCCTTGCAGCAAAAAGTCCGTGGGGAAAACTCCTGTGGCAAAAATTCCTAGATCCAGCCGTGGCATGATTCCACGGTAAATACGAAGAGGGGCCAATATGTTGAGCCAAAGGTCCAACCATGAGGCAGACTGGAGGGTGGCTATGGCAACTGGCTCTATGGCCATTGTTTTGGAGGAAGAGAATGCAATTGCTTCTGCACAAAGCTGCTCCAGCAGGAGACTGTCGGCCCACAGATTGACAAGTCCACCTGTGAAGGGCAGGTCTCAGAGTCCTCCATCATGTGACATTCCTTTGACAGTAAGGTCTCCCTTAATCTAAGAGACCAAATATGTAGGGGTTGCTCTTGAAGTCTCCCTGAAGCTACTGTGCTTATGCATTACCTCAGTGACCTGACAGAAGTGATTAGTCAATCAGGGAGAGGCAGTCTTTCCACCATGGCAGAAGCTCCAGATAGCCAGGTAAGGTTTACCCGAACAGAGTGTCACCAAACCTACCCTGATGAGGGAGGAATAAGAAACCTGATTCAAAGACAAGGATAACTGAGAACTCTATACATATGTGACCACCACGGAAAACCTAGCTAACCAAAGCGGCCCAGCCAGATCTAACACTAGTTGTTGGGAGCCAACATTAGAAGGTCCCTGTCAACATGACAACATGAGACCACCTCCCTCAAGAAGCCAGGACATGTGATCAGTCAAGATCACACTCACAACCTGCATCCTCCACTTGCCTCCCAGAGGATAGTTTTGTGAATTGCAACCATCTCTATTTCCCTCTTTAGGAAAGAGTGGTGCTTGCATGAAGTTTATGGGATTTCTCACAAAAGACTTCCGAGTCCTCTTCTTACCTCTCACACGAGATAAAATTAATACTGACAAGCACACAAGCAATCTTAGATATCACCCTCAGTGCATGCCAGGTCTAAACTAGAGGGATCAGCTTAGTGAGTGGGTGGCTGAAACTCACCGCCCCTTACACAAGTACCTGTGAACCTTATTTACGGTTTTAGTGCAAAAATACATAACCTACTTTGAAAAAATGAGAATGTTGAAAATAGAGGTAAGCCCAGCAAAAAACCCAGTAAAGGAGGTACATATGAGGCAAAGACAAAGCCAAACACCAAAATGTACATGAAAATTACCAAAAATCCAAGAAACAAAGTACACTTATTTTTCATTGCAGTACAGTTAATGAAAATGAAAAAAGTAGTTATTACTTAACAGTAATACTGGACATACAAAACTTTCACATAAGTATGAAATTATACAACAAGCACTAATATCACAGATTGGTATGCAGCAAGGGCTACCAAAGTGCTAAATTCTTAGGTTGATCAAAAATTTAATTACTCACAGATAGGTTCCCCTTATGAGGCTGGCAATCAAAAGTGATGATACCAATAACTAAATTCCTGCAAAATGAGGAATTCATATCTCTTACTGAGAATACTAGAGTCAAAAGAGGCTTAAATAAATGAAGATTATATAAGGAAAACTTGTTAGTAATAAGTGCTGGAATAGCAATCCTGCTACAAAATAACTAAAGTACGTATACCTGGAAAATATTGATCAGAGCTGCTAACAACATTGCAGGTTTACTAAAACCATTTTGGTACAAGAGGACGTGGGTTGTAGATGGGGAATGTGTAGTGAGACTTCATTCTTCGATCATACAGACATGACATTCATGACATGAATATAAGGATATATATGATTAATAGATTGAGATGTAACCAATTCACTTTTCATGTGGTCGATTGGGACTAGGTAGGGTGTTGAAAGATTTTCCAAATAAGATTTATCAACGGGACTAGTGTCCTTGTCCAAATTCTGATACCACTTGAATACCAGAAGGAGCTATGTATATAATAACAAATATTAGGAGCTATGTGCCACTGTAACAGTAACAAAGTAACATCAGTCAAGATTTCAAAGTGAAGGACCTTCTCTTGTGTTGATATGTCAGAAGATGACATTCATAACACATCAACTCGAATGTCTGAACTTTGGAATGTAGCCTGAGACAGCAAACTCTCCATTATCCACCTCCTGTTCCAGTGTTAGTTTTGGGTAAGAAACCCATCATGACCTAGGTGCTAAGACCTGCCAGTAGTTTTCACATCATACAAACAACTGAACACCTATAAGACAGTTTTTTGTAGATTATCCAGTTTTGAAGTGCCTTTACCTATTAATACTGCTCATACTGACAGAATTCTTCCCTACTTAAACTACAGTATCAGGAAAGACTTTAATAACTTCAGTTATACTGTTTAGATGATTCATTTTTCTGTTTGTGTTTTCATTCAAAATAGGAATGGCAAAAACATATCTATGAAATAAAGTATTTTGTTTTTGTATGAACTGGAATTGCTCTCAAGGTATGTTTTCATTTAAAATGTGAAATATATTACAAATTTTTAGTTACATAGAATCAAATCTACTCATCAAATGGTCTTTTCTGTAATGTTATAACTTTGAGTAGGTTAATAAGTTTACCTTTTAATACTTCATTTTAAGTTTGTAATTACATTGTCTGTCACTGAAATTTGCAATAAAATCTGTTTCTGTTCAATAATTTGTTTTATTCATTATAATAAAAGAACACATTTTGAAAGTAATTTGTATTTTTCCTAGGTTTACAAACCAGAACCATTTATACAAAAGTGTCCTTTGATGTGAAATTTATCAACTGCTAATTCTTGGTAACATGATAGTTAACTGGTGCAGATGGGGGTGAGAGTGGATATATCCTTCTCTTGCCCAACTTTGCCACTCATTTACTTTCAGTTGAAGGGACACAGCAGGGCAGTTGAGGTGAGTTTAATTTATATGTAAAAGGGTCTGGTTTGTATACGGACAAAAAATACAAAGTGCTTGAAAAATTTATTTGTTCCATGGGGGCACAACCATTGCTTTTCATATATAGGAGACTTGCCCCTTAGAACAGGGGCTAGTCCTGCAACAGTCTGGAGTTGAATTTCACCCAGAAATGCCATGCTCCTGCTTGCAAGTGCAAGCTTCTCCAATACTTTCACAGCACGACCCAGCAATCTTGTACCTTATGTACTTTTACTAGTGCTGTGCATTCCCTTTGGCTTTCCTTGTTCCTGTGTGCAGGTAGTACACTTTTTCCCATTTTTCAGATGTAATCTCTTCCACCATCACATTTTCACGTTCTAGTCAGCTCATCAATGATTGGTCCTTTGGCTTACTATTCCTGGTGGCCATTAAAAAATGCTTTGTCCTTTCTCCTAAGTCACAATTCAAAGTACTGGAGATAAACAACATAAATTGTATACCCGAATAACACAAGGTACAAAGTAACTGTGCCAAACTAAACCAGAAAGTACAATGCAAGACACAAAATACACATCAAAACATAACCTGGGATGCAACAATTTTTGTGATGTAGAGTAAAAGGGGCCCCATATTATGACCTGAGACTCACTTGGTGTATTGACTACTCTTGGTTAAAACCACACCAGTGGAGACAGTATTGCTGAGTTTTACACTCTGTATGGACACATTTCATTACAAACCATATTCAACCACTAATCATGTTTGTAAATGTTCGTTTTTATTTGTGCATTTACTTAACTACTTGTTTAACCAATTATTCACCCTTTACATTCCTTTTTCATTACTACATCTAGATACTATACCTTTAATTCACATAAAACTTGCAAAACTGGATTTATGTTTACTTACTCAAACTCCTGACACGTTCTGGTCATCAGTGCATTGGGACATAAGCCAAACAGGTTGTAAATCAGGAACAGTCTGTAATGCGCTACATAAAATGTAAAATATCAAAACTGCAATTCCAATAAGTCTTAACCCTCTAGACATATACTCATAAATGAAATAAAAACATTCATTTTAAATTAGAGTATCTTATTTTCCATTTATAATTATATAAATATAAAATTTGTCATTTACTAAATCAAAATACAGTACACATTTAAATATACTACATCCTTCTACTGATTCATCAATCAATTCTACAGCTCTGAAAGTATTAATAATCACTTAAAGTTACTGTACTTGCAGGCATTTAATTACCACTGTACAAAAGACCTCTATGTTCTATCCATCGGTACATAAATGTTGCTACAAGATCATGACAGGGACACAATACAAGATCTGACAGCCCATTACAGTACTCATGAAATAATTAAAAATGAGAAACAAAACAATTTTGTTTCTTTAATTTCAACTGACATTGTACAGGCCACATTTTTATTCTGAGCTGACTGTGCAGTTAGGTGGGGATGGATCAGGTGGCATTTTGCACTTTGAGTAACAGAGCACAATGGGAAATCAGTTACCTTGCAAAGTGTAATATTAATACCAGGAGTTTGGAGGTACACACTGTCAGAAACTGTCAAGGAAGTATTTATTTTTCCCTGACAGACCATCTATCTTTGCCAAGTCAGACCTGAAGTGAATAGCAAAAAAATCACAAAGGTAACTCTGTAAAACAACAGACAGATTTAAAAAACACATTTGGTATAAGACTCATGGATCCCCCAGTCTCCTAATTTTACAGCCATGACTTTAGATTTTGCATAAAACTAATTTTTCTTGCTTCCACTACTGTTCTCATTAAAAAAAAAAAAAAGCAGACTCTTGCCACCATGAGTCTTATCAATACAGCATTTCCATTCACATGCAGAACTCGTGTGATGGTGATTTCAATATAAACTACACCAATTAGCTGAAACCTGACAGCGAGGAAGTTCTCAACTTTTCTAATTTTAAACATGTTGCAAACTAAGGTGACCACACAGCTATTACTCTTAATCTTTAAAATTACTTCTATAGCATTTTATCCCCTTTAGGTTAATTTAATAAAGACTTTGTTGTGGTCATATAATTTGAACCACATCCATTCTACAAAAGAGTGGCACTCAGAATCTTCAGCCAACCTAACCTGAAGTAACACTTGATAATAAGAAACAGCCTTCTTATTTCAAAGTTTCTCAGATAAAAAATGGCAGGTGAGATAAGAACTTAGATGTACAGGAACCTGTTTGCTACAGGTTACTATGATGCTTCCCCTAAGGATAGTCTGTTAATCACACAATTATTTACTGTTGAATTCCAATTCTTCTAAGCAAGCCTAAGTTTAAACTAACACTAGCAACTCAGTATAAACAAAACCAAAATATTTAATTGCATATGAACATCATTTACATGACCTGGGCAAGGTAAAGGACCAAAGTAACACTGGAGTTTTTGGGAGATCTTTTTTCACTCAATGGATGCTTCTGTTTATTACATCAATTCCATGCAAACCCTGTTTTTCCTATATGTAATATAGTTTCCTGAAATCAGTGAATACTAGCTTTTAGCATTACTGTATACATAAAAATATAATGTATTCCACTAGGTAGTAAAGTCGCAGATCCTGAAACACTTTTGACATTGCTGAAAGATTGTATCAATACAAGCCACAATCATTTCAAGGTACATGAAGTTTACTGAAATCCTCATATGGAACATTACTCAAAACTTTCCCGTTTTTCAGCTCTAACTCTGCACTAAAAGTAGACTCATTGATCTTTTTGAGAATGGCTTCCATCCCACTATATTTCCCATTGAGGATAAGCACCTTCCTCTCTGGGGATGGGATCACTGTTTCTAATTTAGCCTGGTCAACTTTGAGAGTTGTGCCACATTCTAAAAGTATAATCACACCCACATATTCATTCACAATATCCTTGACAACGCCTTTCACTTTGTAATATTTTGACCCCAGGTCTTTTGAGACAATTTTCACAATGATATCCCGCTGTAACCAAGGGCGTTCTTTTCTTACATCTTTTTCCGCAGACAGCTGTTTTGCCAGCATTTCTTTGGCCCGTTTTTCCTGCATTTCTGCCTCCATTATTTCTTCTAATGCAGTGCGTTGTTTCTTTGAATCAGTTTTGCCTTGCATGTGAGTTCTTTTTTTGCTAGATGTTGCCTCAAGCACATTGTTGACTGCACTTGTCTTCAATTTCACTGGCACTTTATTTGTGCTCAGTTTCAAATTAAGACCCACTGCTTTCCCCTCCTCGTCATGCTTTAACTCTGTGTATACTGCTTCCTCTTTCTTTTCTTTTTGTTGCCCCAATTCTATTTGTCTGTTTATAAACTCTTGCATTCGCTCCTCTTCATCCTTCTCAAACTTTTCTTTCTTTTTAAGCATTTCCTGCCTTCTTATTGTCTCTGGATCACGGTCCACGTACGCAACGTACCAACCCTTTTCTGTTTCGTCAACAACACAGTATCCCTCGCGTCCCAGCCACTTGACAAAGTCCGTGAGTGTTTCCCACTGGGTTGCATTCATGTGTACATGATGTCTATCTTGAATATATTCTTGGTACACATTATTTGCATGCACACGCTTGGTTCCAAACCGTCTTTTGAGCAGGCTCGTGTAACCCTCCATAAACTCTTCCGAGAAACTGTCTAAATATTTGTCTGGATTTTCAGCAAAAAGCAGCAACTGACGCTGATGACTCTCTGACATGGTGTGACACTTGAAGCCATTCTCATCACGACACTGTTTCTGACACATCTGGCAGTACCAGCGAAGCTTTTGAAGGCCCTTGGCTTTCATTTTGTTGGCCAAATCTTTTGGCGTTCCTTTTTCTGTCTTCCCCATTTTGTATGCTTTTACACCTGTATATAAAAAGAAAAGAATAAAGTAATGACAGTACGTTATTAACAATGAAATTAGAAAATATTTTTTATTTACTTATGCTATATCTCCTGGGAGGCAAGGTTGGGCAAAGCACAAAATCTCATTCGAGTTTAAGCAAACCATAGATCAAGCTAAGTAAGAAATCTACCATTATGAGGAAGACCCCTCTCTCATCAATGATGACAATCATGAATCCCAGATAACTAATATGGTTATAGGAGCACTCCCAGTAAATTACAGACACTTGCCACCTTACAGCTGGATTAGGTTCTCAACTATTGGGCATAATGAGAAAAGAGGCAAGTCTGGGAATCCTGTGTACTGTATGTGCTACTTCTTGCACTTATGTAGGCTATAACTTATCAATGTTACTATTAGACTTCCAAAGTCTGCACCTTACATTTATTTTAACTTCTTTTCGTTATTATTTAACCATCATCAGTTTACACTGGCCTAATCTAACAGTCAGCAACTCCTTGAACACACCACACCATAAGAAGAGCTACTGCTCACCCAGCAAAGTATCCCTAAAGGTATTGCTCCAAATGGCAATAGTTAAGATAGTTAGGTCATTATAGTAATAGTTATGCCATTCCCTGTGTTGTCCAGATGTAATACAGGAAGTGGTCATACTTCCTAATGCAAATTTATTGGTTTTTTCTGTTTTAAAAATGATAATTTTCGTGATAAAAATTATATTTTAATGATAAAATAAAGTTTGTTCATACTTACCTGGCAGATATATATATAGCTGTAATCTCCGAAGTCCGACAGAATTTCAAAATTCGCGGCACATGCAGTGGCCGGTCAGGTGGTTAGTACACATTCCCGCCACTGGGAGGTGGGTATCAGGAACCATTCCCATTTTCTATTCAGATTTTCTAACGCCACTGTCTCCTGAGGGGAGGAGGGTGGGCAATATGAATATATATATCTGCCAGGTAAGTATGAACAAACTTTATTTTATCATTAAAATATCATTTTGTTCATGAGACTTACCTGCCAGATATATATATAGCTGAATACCACCTTTGGAGGGGGGTAGGGACAGCCAAGAATTAGGGAAAAAACAAATTTGTAGGTAAAAAATACTTTGGTTCCTTACCTGATAGCATAGCTGACTGCGTGATTACTGTCACCCTAGTCTGCTTCTGCTTTACTAGAGTCCCCAGCGAGGTAGTGACCTATATAGCTGGCGAGTTCTAGATGATCTGTCAACGGGGGCGTGACCACAATGTGACTAGACCATAGACCATACAATGAGGACAAACGAGCATTACCAACCACCTAACCAAAACCTAACATGTTAGTTTGCAAAGGATTGGGAAGACTGCCTCCATCAGTCGACCCAACAACCATAAAAACACAAAATTAAAAGACACTTCCTAACCAAGATTTAAAGGATAGGATAAGAGCTACCCCCTGTCCCCAAGGTTGTTGATGCAGCAATGTATGGTCCCAGCGAAAAGCAATTTTCGTATGCTACCTTAACATCTCGCAAATAGTGTGAGGCAAACACCGAATCGCTTCGCCAAAATGTGGCACTGAGAATGTCACTGAGTGCCATATTTTTCTGGAACGCCATGGAGGTAGCAACGGCCTTCACCTCGTGAGCGTTAACTCTCAACAACTTGAAGTTGGAGTCGTCACAGCTAGAATGTGCCTCCTTAATGACGTCCCTAATGAAGAATGCCAGTGCATTCTTCGACATAGGCTTAATTGGTTGCCTCACAGAACACCATAAATTATCCGAGGGACCACGAATGTCCTGAGTCCTTTTAATGTAGTACTTGAGAGCTCTAACCGGACATAAAACTCTCTCAGGTTCCTGTCCAATAAGGTCTGCAAGACCTTTAATTTCAAAGTGTCTAGGCCAAGGGTTAGAAGGCCTTCCGTTCTTAGCCAAGAACGTAGGGCTTAAAGAGCAGACAGCATCGTGTCCCTTGAAGCCCACACGACGGCTGATAGCCTGAACTTCGCTCACTCTCTTCGCCGTCGCCAGAGCAGTGAGGAAGACCGTCTTTCTAGTAACATCCTTAAGAGAAGCAGAGTGGAGAGGCTCAAAAGGACTGGACATCAAAAACTTGAGCACTACGTCCAAGTTCCAAGTAGGAGGAACTGGCTGAGGAACCTTAGACGTCTCGAACGACCTCAAAAGATCATGGAGGTCCTTATTGTCAGACAAATCCAGTCCTCTGTGTCTGAAAACAGTAGAAAGCATGCTCCGATAACCTTTGATAGTAGGAACTGCTAACTTGAGTTTTCTCTTAAAAAGGAGGAAATCAGCAATCTGGCTCACAGTGGTTGAGGAAGAGGAAAAACCCTTCTTTCTGCACCAACCCCTGGAGGTTGCCCACTTCGCTTGATATACTCTGATAGATGAAGATCTTCTGGCTCTAGCGATGGCCCGTGCCACCGGGCCAGAAAACCCCCTCGCTCTGACCAATTTCTCGATAGTCTGAATGCAGTCAGGTTCAGAGCGGGGAGGTTTTGATGATATCTCACGAAGTGGGGTTGTCTGAGCAGATCTGCTCTCATAGGTAGGGTTCTCGGAATGTCTACCAGCCAGAAAAGAATCTCCGAGAACCAGTGGTTCGAAGGCCAAAACGGGGCGATGAGTGTCATCCTCGTCCCTTGTGAGGCCGCGAACTTGCGTATCACTTCTCCCAGAATTTTGAATGGGGGAAAGGCATATACATCCATCCCCGTCCAATCCCAGAGAAGAGCATCTATCGTTACTGCCCCTGGGTCGAGCACAGGGGAGCAGTATAGCGGGAGCCTCGCTGTTCTTGAGGTCGCGAAGAGATCCACAAGAGGACAACCCCAAAGATTCCAGAGATCTTGGCAAACCTCCTGATGAAGGGTCTATTCCGTCGGCAGGAGCTGATGGCGCCGACTGAGCAGGTCTGCCCGAACATTTTCGACCCCTGCAACAAATCTTGTGAGAATCGAAAATGTTCAGTATGAGCCCAAAGAAGAATCTCTCTTGCAAGGCCGAACAGGGAGCGAGAGTGTGTTCCGCCCTGTTTCTTGAGGTAAGCCAACGCCGTGAGTGTTGTCGAGTTTACTTGAACTACACGATTGGAAACTTGGACCTCGAAGAATTGGAGAGCTAAAAAGATCGCCGCCCACTCTTTGATGTTGATGTGCCAGGACACCTGTTCCCCTCTCCAGGTTCCTGACACTTCTTCTTTCCCTAGTGTTGCCCCCCAACCTGCTGACGGCGCGTCGGAAAACAACACTAGGTCGGGGCTCAGAAGTTCGAGGGAGATCCCTTCTCCCAACTTCGCTGGATCGAGCCACCACTTCAGGCACTCTTTTACAGAAGGGAGAATCCTCAATTCCTATTCCAAGTCTTCCTTGTTTTTCCAGTTCTCCAACAGAAAGAACTGAAGAGGCCTGAGATGCAGTCTTCCCAGGGAAACAAACTTCTCCAGCGAGGAAATGGTCCCCAGCAGACTCATCCATTCCCTTACCGAGCATGTTTCCTTCCCCAAGAAGGCCGAGACTTTCCCGTAGCATTGAAGCTGTCGTTCTTGCGACGGAACAGCTAGAAAAGCCGCTGAATTCATCTGAATCCCCAGATACACAGTGGACTGTGAGGGGATCAGCTGCGACTTTTCCACATTGACCAGTAGTCCCAGGGACTTCACGAGTTCCAGTGTTAACTGAAGGTCCTCCAGACACCTTCGCTTCGACGACGCTCGAATCAACCAGTCGTCCAAGTAAAGAGAGATCCTGACGCCCGACAGGTGCAACCACATCGCTACGTTCTTCATAAGAAGCGTAAACACCCTCGGGGCTGTGCTGAGTCCAAAGCAGAGAGCCCTGAACTGGTACGTCTTGCCCCCCAAGACAAACCTGAGATACTTCATCGAACACGGATGAATTGGAACGTGGAAATAAGCATCTTGGAGATCCAAAGATACCATCCAATCCCCGGGACGAAGGGCTCCTAGTATTGACTGAGACGTCTCCATCTTGAACTTGTCCTTCAGGACAAAGTTGTTCAGCCTGCTGACGTCCAAGACGGGTCTCCAGCCTCCTGAATGTTTCGGAACTAGGAACAATCTGTTGTAAAATCCCGGGGATTGTGTGTCTAAGACCTGTTCCACTGCTCTCTTCTCGAGCATTTGTTCGAGCAGGTCGAACAGAATTTTCTGCTTGGCAGGATGGTAATTGGGAGACAGATCTCTGGGGGTTGAAGACAATGGAGGAGGAGCCAGAAAAGGAATCAAGTAGCCTCTCTCTACCACTTGGAGGGACCAAGCGTCCGCCCCTCTCTCTCTCCAGGCTTGGGCAAAATGAAGAAGCCTGGCTCCTACCGGTGTCTGGAGGTGAAACGAGTCACTTGCCACCTCTTTTGGAAGTGACTCTGCCTTTAGGGAAACCTCTCCCTTGTGGAGCGGGTCTCGTGTTGCCCCCTAAGGAAGCCCCTCCACGAAAGGGCTGCTTCTTCTTAGCCGACTGGGGTAAAGCAGAGGACGATGATGGGGCCAAAGGACGCTTAGAGGACCTGGAAAGAAGGTCTTGAGTTGCCTTTTCTTGAAGGCTGGCAGCGATATCTTTAACCAAGGTCTGGGGGAAGAGATGGCTTGAGAAAGGAGCGAACTGCAGCTCTCCCTTCTGCGCTGGTGAAACAGACTTCGCCAAGAAAGAACAAAACAATGCTCTCTTTTTCACAAGAGCCGATGAAAACTGAGACGCAAGTTCTTCTGAGCCATCTCTGACGGCCTTGTCCATGCACAGAAGTACACTGGACAGCTCCCCCAGACTAATGGAACTCGGACTAGTAGCCTTCGTGTGCAAAACTCCCAGACACCAGTCCAAGAAGTAAAAGACCTCAACAGTCCTGAAGAGGCCTTTAAGATGGTGGTCCATCTCAGTCAAAGTCTAAGACACCTTAGAAGAGGACAAGTGGGATCTTCTAGAGGCGTCAACAAGACTCGCAAAGTCCCCTTGAGAAGTCGAGGGAACTGTTAAGCCAATATCCTCACCCGTCTCATACCAAATGCCTGCTTTTCCGGACAAACGTGAAGGAGACAAAGCGAAAGAAGTCTCCTTGATTTTTTCTGGCAGACACCCAAACCTGGACTTTCTTGAATGCCCTTTTGGTAGATAAAGACTTCTTCATCTTGAGAAAACCAGGAGTTCTTCTCACTTTAGACGAAGACAACTGCGAAGGTGGAGAGCGAGGAGCCGAAGGTTGAAAAGTATCAGGAAACAGATCCTGAAGCAAATGAGTCAGAGTCTGATAATCAGAAGAAGAAGAGGACGAAGGATGTTTCTCTTTGTCCGAGAGCTCTGACGAAAGGGGTTCTTCTTCCTCAGCTGGCGGGTCTTGAGTGCGAGGTGGAAGAAGTCCCGACTCGCCGATACATAAGCGGGACCTCTCGCGCTTAGAAGATGTTGTGGCTAAATCATGAAGGACGTCAGAAGTCGAAGCGGGTAGTTGAGCGTCATGATGCACTGCAGGAGCGGCGTCAATACAAGAAGACCGTGCAGCGATACGGCGAGGTGTGTGAAGAGCGTCATGGCGTGGCGCGCGCGAAGCTCCATGGCTAGACACGAGAAGAGCTTCACGGTGTGGCGCGCGCGTGAAGCGTGAGGCGCGCGCGAAGCGCGAGACACGCGCTCCTGGCGCGTGTCAAGAGAAACGTCCAACTCCTGAAATCGGGGAAGACGAGTAGGAAGCCACTTTTCACTCTCTCTAGGTGACAGACGAGAAGCCCCATGCCATCTAGCAGACGAGGAAGACGAAGCAGGTGACGAAGGTGAAGGTCTGGACTTCTTAACAGGCAGTTTCGAATCCTTGCGACGAGGCCTGTCATCTCTACGGTCCATGAGAGCATCCAGCTGTTGTTGCAAACCCAACAAAATCTGACGTGTTGGAGAAGCAACTCTCTCGGGAGAAGGGCTGAACCTGCGAGAAGGAGAGGGGCGAGGAGACGTCTTCTTCCTTCTCACAGGAGTAGAAGCTCCAGCCCTTGCCTTAGCGCGACTGGGGCGTCGAGCAGCGTCATCATCCGTAGAACACCGTAATTTCTTCTACGGAGGAATATCCCCGAAACTTTCTGGGGAAGAGCACAAAATGTCTAGAGGAAGAGGACGTGAAGCGTCCTCTCCTCTCAAGCTTCTCTTAAGAGGGCGAGAGTCCAACCGAGAGCTCCAACCCCGACGCAGGGAGGACGTGTCGGAGGACGAGAAGCAATCCTTCTGGATGCGTGCCCGTGCACGATCCCTGGCAGCCTGGGTAGAGACATCAGGACCTGCTGAAGGGAAGTCAGATCGGTGGGAAGCCCCCGTAACCCTCATGCAGCTTTCGACATGCCCCCTCCCTGAATCCTGGGAGTTCGGCAGAGGTCCAGGCCTAGAGGCATTATAGGGCCGATCTGACGCCCCCTCCACAACACTAGGGGCACTAACACAAACAACACTTTGCGCTTGAATCGCATTCACTTTGGTTTCAAGAGCACGAATTGACTCTAACACGAGAGCCAAGGTATTACCTTCTGCAGCAACAACCTCAGGGCCCGAAGGCAACACTACAGGGTTAGGACTAATATTAACTACAGGGTTACTAGCAGGAGAAATCCCTGACTGTCCATCTACAGATGCACTCCTGGAGGAAGACCTCCTCAACCTATCACGCTCCAATTTACGCATATAGGCTTCATATTTCTTCCACTCCCCTTCAGATAATCCCTCACATTCATTACACCGATTATCCATAGAACATTCAACACCCCTACATTTCATACATAAAGTGTGAGGATCTATCGAAGCCTTCGATAGCCTCACCTTACATTCACCCAAGCTACAGACTCGATAGCTAGAGGAAGACATCTTAATTATAAGAAAAGTCAAAAGCAAAATCAAAAGCGGTCCAGAAAAAGCGTATGCCAAGTCACAGATCCAAGTCGAATACCAAAAAACAACCAAAATACTTAAGCGACAACAAATTTCGAAATCCAAATGGCGGGGGAACTGACAACAGGTGTTGACAGTCCGGCGACAGAGAAAATCTGAATAGAAAATGGGAATGGTTCCTGATACCCGCCTCCCAGCGGCGGGAATGTGTACTAACCACCTGACCGGCCACTGCGTGTGCCGCGAATTTTGAAATTCTGTCGGACTTCGGAGATTACAGCTATATATATATCTGGCAGGTAAGTCTCGTGAACAAATGTGTTATTTACCACCAAAATGATGATTAATTTTTCATAAAATATTAATATTATGTTATCCTGAATGTTATTACTACCATAATTACACTAGCATTAAAATTTCTGTAAGGTTACCGAAAGATAAAGGTTGCTAAATGCCACCATAACTCGATGTTTACATTTTCTCAGCTGGGCTCACATTGATAAAGTTGATTTCACTGATGGAATTATTCCTCAAATATGCCAATAATATATAGGGTAAAATTGGTTTTATTAACTTGTTATAATTTTATTTCATAATGTGAATATTTTCATGTACGTCGGTGGTTCTCGCACTGAAGCCAAGGCTAGCCTTCCGATAAACATCACTTGGAATTCAAGGTTTGATTTCAAGAATGGTAGTAAAGATGGCCTCAATTTTTAGGAGTAAATTTTAGGAATTAAAGGTCGTCTTATATGTGGAAATGTCAGAAATATTTGAGATACACTAAAACATATGGAAATTATTCGGAAATATGATTAGCCTAGTGTTTGAGTAAAATTTTACTTTAAACCATTATTGCATTTCAGTCTTCAAAATATCACTTATCTAAGTTTCACTATGTACTTTAAGCATTTCTGAGCATTATTTTACTTTAAACTATTATATGATATTGGGGTTTGGTATTATTTTATAAGTTGCCAATATACGATATGAAATTGTAATCTACATTTTTTAAGAGCTCTTCATTCTCAGTATTTTGAACCCCATAAACACTACTCGCAAATGATATATAACTTAGATAATGAATTCTCTTTAAAAAAAAAATTGATTTTATGCCTCACTAAATTTTTCTGAGTTCCCTTGACTTCTTTCCCTTTCCATCGGCCATCAGCTTAAAATATCATGCACATTTGCTTAGAGTGTTTGAAAAGCATTAATATGAATACCAGAAACACTACTCTAAAATAAATATTGACATATAAAATTAATTTAATTAAAATAAGCCCCTTTTTTTTTATCTGAAAATTTCCTTAGTAGTGACAATCGACTCCCGGAGCTCGGTTTAATGAGTGTACACATCGGTTGACGATGTAATCATTGAAGTTCTGCCTACGCATGCACCTTGTCCAATGAGTTCGATTGTTTCCAGTCGGCACGTTTTTTAGTCTGCTCACGCATCCAAATTTCCCAAATGAATTTGTGGTGACTGCCAAAAGAAGTAATCACAAGACTTTTTCAACCAATTATATTGCATTTTCCAAAAAACATGTTACACTACACCTGCTTCTATTTTAATTTGAATATGAGTGTCATTTAGTACAATGACTGCAATGTACAGGGTGTCCATTTGATCCTTGGAGATTTATAAAGAACTTTCATAGTGACAATGAAAATTTTTTTATCTTAAAAGCCACGGAGTTCTCCCAACAACCAACCACTGGTCGAGAGAATTTACCAGATTTTCGATGCGGAACCTTCCTATTCATCTAACAGTAATTATATCTGGCAAGACTGCTTATTAACATACACACACAATATATTATATATGTATTTATATATAATAATAATAATAATAATAATAATAATAATAATAATAATAATAATAATAATAATATATATTACAGTTAATATGTGAAATCTAGGGATTTCACAAAATACCTAGGGAATTGTGAAATGAGCAACTCATTTAGGAACATTTGATTCCCGAAGGCTAGTACTAAACACGGCGAAACACATTTTACCCTCCTTAAGCATTTAAAAAATAAAACACGAAGCCCAAGCTGTTCGATTGTTGGTTTTTCCTTGTCAACAATGAATCCCCTGAGGGGGGGTTGCCCCCAGGTAAGAGAATGGCAAAACAGTGACCAGTTTTCCTAAGTAAGTTAGGTTAGATATTGCCCTTAATTATTACCAGTTATTCCTTTAAAAATGAAGTCGAAGACGTTCAGAAACCAGGTGTTCGAATATTGCGGGTTGTTGTTATGCTTATTGTAAAGATTTTCCAGTTGCCAGTGCCGGGCTGTGTTTGTGAGCGCGTATTTGAATGACATATTATGACAGTGAAATTTTTTCTTCTGGTGTATTTTTGTGTTTTCTTGAATTCTGATGCTGATTTGTGCCAAAAACCCTTATTTTTGGAATTGGGGGTAATGGCCTACCTAGGCCCTAGTACCCCAGCTCCAAAATGGAAAGTTACGTAAGTGCTTCGTAATGGAACTGAAGTCAAGGTATAACAGAATGGTTTTTCTGGCATATTTGCATGCATTTTTAACAAACTTGGTGTTGATTTTCAAAAGAAATACATACGCTAGTTCTGGGGTTGGGGTATCAGTACCCTAGCCCCAGAACTATTGATTTCCGAGCAAAATCGTCACCTAATTCGCTCAAAACTTGTGAAAATATGCCAGAAAAACCATTCTGTTATTCAATGGGGAATATTGGCAACTTATAAAATTTTACTGGAGCTTTTAAGCTGTGATCTTAAGTCGACTTACCATGATTAGTATGAAATTCATGCTCACATCAATCATGAATTTACTGTTACCAAGATATTTACTGTCTATTAGTCATGTTTTCCCACTCATTACAATGGGGCTGGCGCTGAATACAGTGCTCATGGCAGCAGTGCTGCATCATATAAAACTTTACAGTACAAGAAACAAATGTACATGTTCAAAGCACATATTACAGCAGGAAACTTGTATTTTCAAGTCCAAAATGTGGTAACGGCTAAACGTTAAATTTTACCTGTTCTGACATTCATTCCGTCAGCAAATGACCTAACCATCCACACCTAGGTAATTCTAAGCCATAGTTCCGCGGTGAGCTCGACTATGACAATTGACGTTTTCCTATGTTATTTTACTTGCTTTACAAGAATTTAAAGTCATATTTTCTTGGCTGGCTGTAACTAAACTGTAATCGACCTTTGAAGACTACACAACGGGGTAGATCTAAGCTGGCATTCCGCGGCGAGCCCCCCCACCCCCCTCCATAGCTAATATGGCAAAATTGTAACCAGTAAACACCCCTAAGGTACATTAGTTTGGTATCGTATAGTCTTCAAAGGTCAATTACAGTTTAGTTACAGCCGGCAGAAAAGATATTACTTTAAATTCTTGTAAAGCAAGTAAAATAACATAGGAAAACGTCAACTGCCATAGTCTAGCTCACCGCGGGACTGTGGCTTAGAATTACCCACACCTAAACTAACCTAACCTAACCACGGGTACAAGATCCTTAACTTAGTGCATGATGAAAACATCCCATAAACTTACTTTGACCTGAACGAGAACTATCAGTGGGATTATGGTCCCTGCACAGCATCGGAGTTATGTTTGCCCCCCCCCCAACCCGAATCTCACACTGTGGCCCCCTGAATTGTAGCCTGTGAGTGTGGGGTCCACAATCTCTTAAAAGTACTCATTTGCAAATGAGATGAATGTCAAAAATGCTCAAAGCATTTATGGAAACAGCAGAAGAATATTTTCAAGCACAAAATGCAGTTTCGCCGTGTCCTGACCTGCCTGAGGGTGAGGGGGCTCTGTCCCCACTGGACCCCCTCCCAATTAACACTGAACATTACCTGTAGCTTATATCCTTAGTATTGAAGTTTTGATGATGGTGATGACGAATTGTTGTAGATGAAGCAACAAGGAGCGATGAAACCCCGACGTTAGTCAATGCTTACACTGAGCGATTGTGGAAACGTTCAGGAGTCGCTTGCCGAGCAGTAGTAATCGATAAGTATACCTTTGCAACAGCTCTCCCTCTTGCCTTCATTTTACACTCGGCAAGGAAAGTGGGATACAGTTTTCATTAGATTTAGTTCGTCGAATTTTAATTTTTTTCTGAAATAAAACACATAATCTCGGTAAATTTACTCTAGAATACGAAAATGCAATGCAAATTATATCATGCATGTTAAATCTGCAAAACAAAAACGTTCAGATCGTTAAAAACACCATGCATGTCCGAAGTAATCAGAATTTCTCAGATGACTTCGTTCATAGAGATCTAAAAGATAGTGTGTGGATATCTCGGTGTAGTACTGTTTATCAGAACGCAATATTTACTCGTTTTCCATTATGACCAGGTAATGATAATTTCTTTAATTTTTACGCATTCAAATTTGTATTTCACGGTGTTAAAAGTCAGCTGGAATTAATGGCAGTAAATGTTGTGACAGCTAGTGTAGGTTGACCAAATCTATTAAAATCCGCAAAAGCGTTTTCTATGATGTGAGGAGCACCCGAAAACTTTGGTAGGAAAACACAAGTAACTGGATGTTTCTTGACGTTTGCTCTCTCTCTCTCTCTCTCTCTCTCTCTCTCTCTTCTCTTTTTTTTTCTCTTCTCTCTCTCTCTCCTTTGCCAAAACATACTATACAAATATAGTATCACTCAATCTCTAAAAGAAAAAAATAATGAAATAAGTAGCTCTACATATAGGGATGAGGCTTACACAATAAATTTGTTTCTCTCTTAGTATTTCTCCAACGTTTCTCTCTCTCTCTCTCTCTCATCATAACATTGCATTCGTTCCTTTATTGTTCCGTTTTTCGTTGGACATTGCTCAAATTTGTTTGATTTCATTATGGAAGATCATGTTTCCAATTCAAGCATTCCATTCATTGTGGTGTCATAAATTCATTTGTATAAGGTTACTTGGTAGATTATGTCGAAAAATGTTTATTTTGCTCAGGTTTTTGCAAATTGAATTTTTAGTCAAAGCTACTAATGCATTTAAGTATCAATGATTTCAGAACCATAGAGTATGACTGAAAGTTATAGGAGGTCAAGCAAAAATAAACACAATAAGACTGAAGCTCCTTGGTTTTCTTGTTGCCAGATGTTGCATTATTTTATATGTGTGAAGATTTAAAAAACTGTATCCTTTTTTCTTGCCGAGAGTACATGTACATGTGTTTGTGGAATTTCGCCCCTAATTCTTTAATATTTTCGTGCCTCAGTTTTTTCTCTGCTGGGCTGCCGTAAATGAGCAGAATGTCAGCAATAATTAAGTTTTAGCCTTCTAATAAGTCTACCGAATAATGCTGTACTTTTTTATTTTGCCATGAGCTGGACAGACAGGACATGGCAAACATTCTGAATCACCGATATAAGGACATGGCAAACATTCTGAATCATCCCCTATATATCGTTCCTTAACGTTATGATGTCTTTAATCTAGCCCTGATAAGTACTGTTGACTTTGTTTTGCCATGCCAAGTTTCTTCTTTATTATTCTTCTTGGGTTGTTTTATAAACGCGCAGTTATATCTTTCACTATTTTTTATTAACCACCATTGTGCTTAGTCATTTCCCACCTTAGTTCGTCTAATTTTAGGACTTTATAATGTTCCTTCTTTCATCTGTTTTGTTTGTTTGTGAAACAACTACGGGAAACCTCAGAAAAAGTACCCTCAAGAAGATGTAGAGTAGATATTTAATGGAGTACCAAAACAAGCAGTTATACAGTAGTCAAACCACATCCCTTTTCCATGGCTAAGGTGCTATTTGGTTCTTAAATAGTGTTCATGTATCAGTTAATTATTTAACACTTATTGTGCTCACCTACTCTTCTGTGCAATAATTCTAAAGATCGAGAACAAGAACATTTTATTTATTCTAAGGCATTAGCATGCTACTGTAGTTGTTAAAGATGTTAATCACGTATCGTAAACCGTCGAAGCGATGGACAACCCAATTTTTGAATAAGGTCTATCCTTAACTTCTTTATTGTACAGCATCTATAAGCTAAACAGAAAGAAATTATGGCAAACACAGAATAACCGACACCAAACTATGAGCCCTGTAAATGTTTAATATGCTTAAAAAAAAAAAACATTCAATAAAAAGCACCGCTTAGAATTTAGTCTTTCAAAGTTAAAATCAATGTACTCACTAGACGGCTGAGACAAGCACCTAATTTACAAATCTTTAACAAAATGTTTCCTTTCAGGATGTGCATCATTTACCTTACCTTCCCAGAAGGTTACGATGAATGATTGAGAAATCTTGATTGCTGTCACCGAAGATCTGGCTGCTGAAATCTTGGATGCTGACTCTGTGATCCAGAATGCTACGTCTCTTCAGAACATAGGATAAATTGGAAATGATTGGCAAACAGTCACCAATCGGCGCCAGGATAGTGTTTATCGGCGCCATTAAAAGTTCCGCTGAGCTTGTTTTCTTTGGTGACTTCCCATTTTCTTCAAGCTCAATTAGTCACGTTGACTTTGTTTTGCCATGCCAAGTTTTTAATCATTTTTACTTTATGGTATTTATAAATGTCAGTTATTCTTTCACATGTTTCTTCATTAGGCATCAAGACTGTATCCATATTGTAGCTCATGTTTTGTATTGTACCTTTGTACTCGTTCTAATTGTTTATTGTTTCGACTTCAGGTCAAGTCAATTCCATTGTCTCTCACGGCCCGGCGTCAGTTTGTTTGCCTGGATCTGTAATAAAGTAGCGGGAAACCTGCTCGTTTCTTTGACACCCTCAGTGGTGAAGATGGAGGATAGATATTTAAGCCTGGTGCCGTAGGAGAGGACAAAACGGGTCTGGTGTCTATACAGTCCTCTCTGGATGCTCAAACCGACTTAAAGGCCCTGTTTCGACCAGCATCATCCTGCGGAGATGGTTCTTAAAAACCTACTGTTTTTGAGGCCCTGGGTTCTTCGGTTAATTATGGCGGCACTGTCCTGCTGGCGCGCACCCCCGTTTTTTGAACTGTTGAACGAGCAGGGCGGCATAGTTTCGGGCGTCCTTTAAACCATGGTAGAACAAGAACACCTTTTATTTATTCTACGGCATTAGCATGGCGTTACTGCTCTAGTTCTTAAGGATGTTAGCTCACGTATCGGTTTTAAACGCTGTCGAAGCGATGGACAGTCTGTGAGGTGTTTTGAATAAGGTCCTCCTTAAGGCATGGTTTAGGGGTACAGCATCTATAAGTTAAACAGAAAGAAATTATGGCAAACCCAGAATAATTGACAGGAGATCTATGAGCCATGTAAATGTTTAATTTGTAAAGTCACCACAAGGATAACATTTAAAAAGCGCCATTAATTAATTTGAGCTTGTTTTCTTTGTTGAAATCATTTTCTTCAAGCTCAATTAGTCACGGCTAAAACAAGCAGGTAATTTACATTTTAATCATTTTAACTTTATGGTATTTAAATGAATGTCACACATTGTGTATCACATGTTTCTTCATTCCAGGCATCAAGACTGTATCCATATTGTAGCTCTGTATGTTTTGTATTGTAAATCGTTCTGATATTATTGTTTATTGAAGATCTCAGGTCACAGTCAATTCCATTGGATGCCCGGCGTCAGTCCAGAATACGTCTCTTGCCTGGATCTGTAATAAAGTAGCAGTAACTTTTACCTGCTCGTTTCTTTGACACCTTACAGGTATGGTGGCGGGGAAGAAGGGTATTTTTAGAAACGGCTGCACACAGACTGCAAGATTTGAACTGCCCAAGAATCCAATGGCTACACTTTACAGTACAGATATATCTATATCTAAATCTATCTATCTACACACACACACACACACACACACACACACACACACACACACACACACACATATATATATATATATATATATATATATATATATATATATATATATATATATATATATATATATACACACATTATTCACCAAAAAGGTTGTCACATGCATTTTTAGCTGAGCAATTTGGAACAGAATGGTCTGTTCACAAAATTGGTAGTAGTCTTGAGCTGCAGAAAAACTTCCCATGGATAAAACGTTTCATGAATAGGAAACGTTTCATTTAAAATTAAATACAAAGGACTCAATAGTCACAAAGAAACCAATGTTCACTAAAATTAGGAGGAAAAAAGTAATGTTCACTTCCTTTTATATTTCACGTCTGAACCTTTTCTCAGCCATATCAGCAAGTCAAACACATGTACATAAATTACAATAACCTTTGTTTACATATCTACAGAGTCAATAGCGGGTATGACATCCGCGAGCAGTAATAACGCCCACCAGGCGGCATGGCATGCTGTCCCCCAGCTGTACAAGGTTCTCAGCAGGCATCCTGTCCCATTCTTCCAAGAGAACCTGACTTAATTCTCTAAGGGTGGATGGTTGGTTGTCCCTTTGTTTAATTCCAACAAAAGCAGGAGACACTAGAAAGAGATGTATAGTTAGCAGGCATGGACCTTCTATCAGGATGAACGGCAATGGGGAAAGTCTTAAGCGTTCCGGAATGGAGTGGAATAAAGTTAAGTACACCTTAGTTTAACCAGACCACTGAGCTGATTAACAGCTCTCCTAGAGAGGGCTGGCCCGAAGGATTAGACTTATTTTACGTGGCTAAGAACCAATTGGTTACCTAGCAATGGGACCTGCAGCTTATTGTGGAATCCGAACCACATTATACCGAGAAATGAATCTCTATCACCAGAGATAAATTCATCTAATTCTTACGAACGGGGGCTCACCAGAGATAAATTCCTCTCATTCTTAATTGGCCGGTCGGAGGCTCGGATGGGGACCCAGCAGAGTGCTAGCCGAGAACTATACCGACCCGTCCGACGAGGAACCATGCCTTAAGTACGCTTGAGTAAGAGCAAATGGAAAAAAAGAGTTAGATTTTGTGTTACCACAGCAAGGATATGACTGTAATGGTCTGGGGTGACAATAGGTGCATCTGACTGTTGGTCTCGTTGAAGCAAGTGTAAAAAGATGGAAGTTTTGGGCGGAGAAGAAGGTTTAAAATATGGCCTAAGTGTTATTCGGACAGGAAAATTTGAAGAGAAAGAAGTGAGAAGAGCAGACAAGGGGGAGAAATGGATAAGACTGGTGAAATATTTTAGAAATGACTGTAAAAGTTTAAGATTGCAAGTGCAAGCAAGAGTATATGGAAATCATGCAGATGGAAAAATGAGTGGTTTATAAGAATAGTGGGAGAATGGCCGTGGTCGATTCACGCACGTATCTGGGAGTAAAATAAACGAAATGAACAACAGTAAGATGAGAGAGACAGGGAGTAGCAGGATCGGTGAAGCAGGGGAGACAGCAGGATATCTACAAAAGGCGTGGAAGAGAAGATTGTTTATGGAGACTAGAAGAGAAATGACAGGAGTCTGGATGCAAATAAAAAAATAATGTAAGAGCTTGAGAGTCAATATATATATATATATATATATATATATATATATATATATATATATATATATATATATATATATATATATATATATATTTTTACAAGAATCATTTCTCGCTATAATGTTGTTCGGATTCCACAATAAGCTGTAGGTCCCGTTGCTAGGTAACCAATTGGTTCTTAGCCACGTAAAAATAAATCTAATCCTTCGGGCCAGCCCTAGGAGAGCTGTTAATCAGCTCAGTGGTCTGGTTAAACTAAGATATACTTACTTACAAGAATAAGATGGAGGAGAGATTTCTAATGTGGTTTGATCAAAAGACCCAAGAAATAAAGGCTAGCAAAAAATCTACATAATTTGCAAGTTTTAAAAGTTAGAACGAGAGGGAGACCATGAAAGTGTTAGCTGTGAGAGGGGGAAAGGTTGGAAGAGGTTTTGGACCAGAAGGGCTTTAGTACTTGGACCAGAAGGGCTTTAGTACTTGGACCAGAAGGGCTTTAGTACCTGGACCAGAAGGGCTTTAGTACTTGGACCAGAAAGGGCTTTGGACCAGAAGGGCTTTAGTACCTGGACTAGAAGGGCTTTAGTACTTGGACCAGAAGGGCTTTAGTACCTGGACTAGAAGGGCTTTAGTACTTGGACCAGAAGGGCTTTAGTACTTGGACCAGAAGGGCTTTAGTACCTGGACTAGAAGGGCTTTACTACTTGGACTAGAAGGGCTTTAGCACTTGGACCAAAAGGGCTTTAGTACTTGGACTAGAAGGGCTTTAGTACTTGGACCAGAAGGGCCTAAGTACTTGGACTGGAAAGACTTTAGTACTTGGACAGAAAGGCTTTAGTGCTTGGACCAGAAGGACTTTAGTACTTGGACTAGAAGGGCTTTAGTACTTAGACCAGAAAGGCTTTAGTACTTGGACCAAAGGTTTTAGTGCTTGGACCAGAAGGGCTTTACGCCTTGAACTAGAAGGGCTTTAGTACTTGGACTAGAAGGGCTTTAGTACTTGGACCAGAGGCTTTAGTACTTGGACCAGAAGGGCTTTAGTGCTTGGACCCAGACTTGGACGGGTCTTTAGTGCTTGGACCAGAAGGGCTTTACTCCTTGAACTAGAAGGGCTTTAGTACTTGGACTAGAAGGGCTTTAGTACTTGGACCAGAGAGGCTTCAGTACTTGGACCAGAAGGGCTTTAGTGCTTGGACCAGAAGGGCTTTAGTACTTGGACGATAAGGTCTTTAGTACTTGGACCAAAAGGACTTTAGTACTTGGAACAGAAGGACTTTAGTACTTGGACCAGAAGGGCTTTAGTACTTGGACCAGAAGGGCTTTATTTCTTGAACCAGAGGGTCTTTAATACTTGGACCAGAAGGGCTTTAATACTTGGACCAGAAGGGCTTTAATACTTGGACCAGAAGGGCTTTATTTCTTGAACCAGAAGGTCTTTAATACTTGGACCAGAAGGGCTTTAATACTTGGACCAGAAGGGCTTTAATACTTGGACCAGAAGGGCTTTATTTCTTGAACCAGAAGGGCTTTAATACTTGGACCAGAAGGTCTTTAATACTTGGACCAGAAGGGCTTTAATACTTGGACCAGAAGGGCTTTAATACTTGGACCAGAAGGGCTTTAGTACTTGGACCAGAAGGGCTTTAATACCTGGACCAAAAGGGCTTTATTTCTTGAACCAGAAGGTCTTTAATACTTGGACCAGAAGGGCTTTAATACTTGGACCAGAAGGTCTTTAATACTTGGACCAGAAGGGCTTTATTTCTTGAACCAGAAGGTCTTTAATACTTGGACCAGAAGGGCTTTAATACTTGGACCAGAAGGGCTTTAATACTTGGACAAGAAGGGCTTTAGTACTTGGACCAGAAGGGCTTTAATACTTGGACGAGAAGGGCTTTAGTACTTGGACCAGAAGGGCTTTAGTACCTGGACCAGAAGGGCTTTAGTACTTGGACGCAAAGGGGTTTAATACTTGGACCAGAAGGGCTTTGACACTTGGACAAGAAGGGCTTTAGTACTTGGACCAGAAGGGCTTTAATACTTGGACGAGAAGGGCTTTAGTACCTGGACCAGAAGGGCTTTAGTACTTGGACGAGAAGGGCTTTTGTACTTGGACCCCAAGGGCTTTAACACTTGGACTGGAAGGGCTTTAGTACTTGGACGAGAAGGGCTTTATTACTTGGACTAGAGGGCTTTAGTACTTGGACCAGAAGGGCTTTAATACTTGGACGAGAAGGGCTTTAGAGGGCTTTAGTACTTGGACCAGAAAGGGTTTAGTGCTTGGACCAGAAAGGGTTTAGTACTTGGACCAGAAAGGGTTTAGTACTTGGACCAGAAAGGTTTTAGTACTTGGACCAGAAAGGCTTTAGTACTTGGACCAGAAGGGCTTTAGTACTTAGACCAGAAGAACTTTAGAACGTGGACCAGAAGGGCTTTAGTACTTGCATGTCAGAGGTAGGCAGAGCAGTGTGTGAAGGGGATCGGCTACCTGCTGATAAGCCCTCTGGGCAGATACTTGATATTGTTTAACTGGAGTCTTAAAAGCTATAAGAAGACTTGTGCAACAGGAGGGGTAGGGCCGTTGGTGCACCTCATGCAGTGCACTGTAGGCATTACTCAAGATTCTTTGCAGCATCCCTTCGGCCCCTAGCTGCAGCCCCTTTCATTCCTGTGAATGTACCTTCGTTCATTTTCTCTTTCTTCCATTTGACTTTCCATCCTCTCCTAACAATTGGTTCATAGTGCAACTGCGAGGTTTTCCTCCTGTTACGCCCTTCACACCTATTTATTGTCAATTTTTGTTTCAGCTCTGATGACCTCATAGGTCCCAGCGCTTGGCCTTTGGCCTAAACCCTATATTCTATTCCATTCTATAAGACATGACAGGAATAATACTTCAGCAGTTCACTGCTAGCATGAAAGCCATAGACTGAACTTCGAAAACAACAAAATAACTTCAAAATCAGTTCTATAACGTAACAAAAGCATAGTTGTGGAAACGACATCAAAGAGCTCTTTGCCCACTGTGGCTGGGAACTAATTCCCTAGCAGTCTGGAATGGGTCAATACGCATTGGAATTAATGGGAAACGGCCTTTAGGGTGTGATTAGAGGAGCTAAGATGGACGTTGATCCTGATATCAACGAGCATCATTAACTCAGAAATCCCGGTCTGATCAGGGGATCTGAAGGATCTGAAGGATAAGATTAGTATATGTAATCTGAGAATATTAACAGCTCTCCTAGAGGGGCTGGCCCGAAGGATTAGACTTATTTTACGTGGCTAAGAACCAATCGGTTACCTAGCAACTGGACCAACAGCTTATTGTGGAATCCGAACCACATCATACCGAGAAATGAATTTCTATCACCAGAAATAAATTCCTCTAATTCTTCATTGGCTGGTCGGAGACTCGAACTCGGGCCTAGCTGAGTGCTAGCCGGCAACCGGCGACTCATCCGACTCATCCAACGAGGAACAGCATCAAGGAAAGGCATGGGTCAAGGAGCATGGGATGACAGGCGGAACTGCTTGGTCTTGATGTAGTTGTTAATAACATAGTTGCATTCCTTAGAGACATTAACTTCTATAATGAAATTTAATATTGACCTCTTGGTATGTTGCCAAGTGTAGTATATACACTTTTACAGCTGTGTATATGAACATGTTTATGGATATTTTTATTTTTTTATTTTTTTACACTAAACGTTATATGCATATCCTAAATGCAAAGTTATAATTTTTTATGGGGAATATCATTTTCTGCCAAATGTCAATTTTTACCATAGTTTTAGAATCATTCTTTTATTTTTATTTATTCATTTCATTGCCATAACTTTTCATCTCAAACCAAATTCATTAGAGAGCTGAATAATTCTTCGGATTCCAATGCTTGGCTTCAAGCCTAAATTTCATATTCCATTCCATTCCGATAAGATTAATAAAAAGTCCCATTTCAATTTCTTTTGACAATAGGGGACAGGAGTCCTTGGAGGCAAAAGAATTCCGCACTGTTCAACAAATACATTTTATAAAAACTACACAGGAAAGGCATTTGTGCTTAGGGCATCTGCAAGAACGTGTTTTATTTGCAGAATAGAACAGAATAAAATATAGGATTTAGGCCAGGGGCCAAGCGCTGGGACCTATGAGGTCATTAAGTGCCGAAACAGAATTGACAGTAAAAGGTCTGAAAGGTGTAACAGGAGGAAAATCTCGCAGCTGCACTATAAGTCAATTGTTAGGAGAGTGTGGAAAGAAAGATGGAAGAGAGAATATGAACGGAGTTACAGTAAAGGGAATGAAAGGGGTTACTGCAAAGGAACTTAAAGAATGCCTACAGTGCACCACATGGCTACCGCTGAACGGGGATCTATTCTCAGGGAGATTCAAACAAAATACATTTCCTGAAACCAGTCACGAGGCCCACCTTGGGTAAATTGTTCGTAAAGAAAAAATTTTCGTCCAAAAAAATAAACAGAAAACCGAACCAAAAACATAACTATTTGGCAGAGGTAATAAAAGACATTCGACTTGCGAGGAAACTCCATTTATCGAAAAAACAGAGGAGGAAGTTTAGCCAATTCCACGTTAAGCCAGATGGGGAAGGAATACTTCGCAAATATCCGAGTTTGCGCAACTTGTTGCTAAGTCTCGGCTGAAGTTTTGACAACCCTTTTTCCTCTGAACCAGCATTGAATTTTTTTAACACCCTCGTTCATCTTCGAGGGAAGGGTTACACGGGAATACGAAGAGCTAGATATGCAAAAGTTGCTCGTCTTATAAAAATCTGGGATTCAGGTCTCTGGGTTTGCTATTTTTAGGTCAGGAGGTGACCCAGGCCGTGTCGATAAGTCGGGAAAAATGCTTAACATGAAAGGTATGTGTGTTTTTGATCAATCATTTTTTCTCATATGAGTTGGTGATACAAAACTGAATTCACGTTGAACACGGTTTTAAGCATATATATACAGTATAGGTATATATAATATATATATATATATATATATATATATATATATATATATATATATATATATATATATATATATATATATATATATGAATATATTAATGTGAATGTTTGTATGTATGTATGTAACTTTGCGCTCTATAGAAATCGGCACAGCTTGACCGATCTAGACAGAATTTGGCATGTGGCCATCATTTGACCGTACTTGATAATAAAGTAGGTTTCAAACCCGTTCCCCTTCCCTTCCCTTGTAACTTTTGTGGTTATATATATATTATATATATATATATATATATATATATATATATATATATATATATATATATATATATATATATATATTTGAATTTTATCACATCAAATATATATATATATATATATATATATATATATATATATATATATATATATATATATATATATATATATACAATATAAACTTAATGCTTATACTGTATATATATGTATGCTGTAAGGGGGAGGTTTCTAAAAAAAAAACAACAATTGCTTCCACCTCCATCCTTTAAGCTCTGAATCGGGGAAACAAGCCCTACGCAGAAAGCATCCACAACATTATAGCCACTTCGTCCACCTTCATATCCTATCAATTAACAGCACATCAAACCACCTACTGTCATTCGCCTCTACTTTGCCAGCACTCTGTCTCTTCCTAGGTATCAAGGCCCGTCTTCCATTCCAGTGCCTCTTCCGAGCCATTTATGCAGCAATATTTAAGTCTCCCTTTCCCCTGGACTTCTCAACATTTCCTGTCGAAAAACTCTTTTCGACATCCTGTAGCCCTTCATTTTTGACGCAAGGCGAAACCATCTTGAAATACCCTGAGTCATCTTTTCGTCTACTAGAACCTTTGTTCTGTCTCCTCCTCTATTGTCAGTTCTCGTTGCCATGGGGCCCTGGCTGAACCTTACTCTGAAAGGTGGAGTGAAGGATACAGGCAAAACGCTCTAGTTTCTTGGGCGGGTGGAAAAAATTTAACTGGTATTTGTTTGGCTCTGAATCCTTGGAAATTGCCGCAAGGGAGTGAGAATGGTTCTAAGATATTTGATTCCGTGAATAATGGAACCACGCCTTTTCACTGTAAAATACGACGTGTAAGGCATGAAAGGATAACAGCGTAATAGTTGCTCGTATTAGTAGAAATTCATGCCCTCAACTGAGCTGGCAATTAAAAGTTGGTTCATTCTTAATTATGTGCTCGAAAGAATTGCAATAAAAATCCAGTTTGGTAAGAATATACAATTTAATTCATTTTTCAAAAGATCTATGTAAAATCTAAGATTTTATGGCGTGTAGCTTGTCTGGCCCTGATAAAACACAAAAAATATTTCATTCAAATTTCTGCTGAGAAGTAACGCTGATGTGAGCTAAACTGTGTGAAAAAATGAACAATGGTTAATGGCGTAATTAACCTCCATCATAAACGAGATAGGTACAGTACTTCTCTTTCTTACTGTCAACAGTTTTATAGAGTCTGCATTTTTGTTTGTACAGTCACCCTAGTATATATATCATAAATTCCTCTTGAGGATGTTTAAAAAGGTGAAACCTGTCAGGATTCACATGTTTTTTCCTTTCCCCTTTTGTATTTTGCATATATAAATACACATTAGAAGCCCGATTGTTTGGCATTCCCGGTACAAAGGCTGTGTCGAATAATAAAAAATTCGAAATGACTAGGTCCCCCACCCTCTCAATTCCTGATGTATTTCGTTAACCGACCATCAGCAATTTCTATCCATAAAAATGACTGCCACTGCTATAAATATTAGGGACACAGTGTCATTTTTAAGAAAAAAACATTGTCTCCAAACATATAATGTAAATGTACAGCACAGCCAGTCCTCTTATCCTAATCATTGTTAACGTTTTGTTGGGTAATATGAAAAATTTTGATAATTATAACAGCCACCAAGACTAAATTTGCAACCAAAGCGATTTCCTATCAAAATATCTAAACGTACATTTCCTTGAACCATCCACCTCCTACAACATTCCAAAATAGAAGAAAACAGTTCAACGTGTCATTTACCCTAATTTTACCAAGTACAAAAGTTCCTAAGAGGCTACAGTGGGGAAGGAATCAGAGCACTGCAGAGGGAACCGCTAAATATTCCTGGGAACCTGCATCTGCAAACTCTAAGGTCTAGCTCGAAAGTGTTCTGGCTCACCAACTTCCAGTGGCTCCAGAGTCACTGACGTTCATCTTGAGTTGATGATAATTCAGTGCTAGGAGGCAAGACTCAGCACAGGGATTCAGCTGTGTGGACCATGATTGAGGCCCAGGGCTTGTGGCAAGTAATAAAGAGGGACGGGCAGATGAGGAGGCAGAGGTTCTTCTAGCAGCCCTTGTGAGTAGGTAATGAATGCTGTCTTGTTTGACAGATCTGCTCTCTTAGCTTGGAAGGTCCCATGCATGACATAGTGCTGCATGACCTCCAGGCTGTGAAGTGAGAGTATCTCTCAGTAAACTTTAGTAGAATATCATATACCTCTGATGCAGTCTTCTATGTCACTTTATTTGTGCTTCTTCTTCTTCCTTGTTCTTACTGTCTTCCTTCGTCTTTTTTTAGTGCCCTAGGGCTGGTCATATTCACGAAGATTTTCCTCATATGTCATCTCTGAGACCACTGGTACTTTATTATAAAGGATTTCCTTGTATTCAGCTATTCTTTTGACCACTGACCCCATCAAGCCATCCTGGTCCTGAGGTCACACTAATATCACACCGCATGACAAAAATGTTCCCATTTACAGGTACATTTTTTGAAAGATGGGCACAAGAGTAATCTAGCAAAGATAAGTCTTAAAACCCTCTAGATTCTAGAGGATTCTAAGACTTATCAGTGTTGTTAAAAATTTTTTAGATGCAGCTGATAACAACGTCATTTGGAATCACTGTTTTATACACCGACAAGCTCTGGTATCAAAGGGACTTTAGGAGAATCTTAAGGAAGTGTTGAAAAGTGCAGTTGAAGATATGCGTGTAGCATTGTCTGTCTTCCTCTGTTCCCAACTGGAATCAGGTGCTATGAACAAACAAGCACATCCATCTCATTAAATGACTTTTTTTAAAAATATGATTTACTTTACCTTTGTGTCGGAATTTCCTTTAAATTCATTTTCTAAAAATAATATTCTTACATTCATATAAATAGATACATACGGTTCCAATATGCTCGGAATATAAAAAATATACATATAAACTGTCGATGCTAAATAAATGAACCTA
Source organism: Macrobrachium rosenbergii (assembly GCF_040412425.1). Lineage (NCBI taxonomy): Eukaryota > Metazoa > Arthropoda > Malacostraca > Decapoda > Palaemonidae > Macrobrachium > Macrobrachium rosenbergii. The sequence goes on from NC_089766.1 coordinate 50,904,050, forward strand.
GTGAATAGAGTTTGTCTTTGATTTATTATACGTGGGTATAATCGGTCGCAATGCAAAATGTGGTTCTTGTGTGGGTCGCAGTTAGAAAAGTTTGAAAAAAGCTGCTCTAGAAGACCTTCAGTCCTGAAGTGTTAGCCTTTATATCACACAAGGAAATGCTGGAAATTTTTAAATGTCCACGAGTTTTTAAATTTTCAACAGCCAACAATTTCACTTGATGAGTCCCCAAAGCATTACCACAAACTAAAATTCTTTCTGGTATGTCCCTATAAAATCTGATTGTCTCATCCAGCCTGGATTGAGGTCTGTTTTCAGCTCCATGAAGCAATAATGTTCAGCAGCATCAGCACTGGCAGACCTAGATTTGCCACTGACATCTAGTCGACTGATTTTATGACAGGCCTTTACATTCTTCAGCTATCTGAGAGTGCACATTGTTGTAACATCTTCATATCTTCAACATCTTGACCTTGTCTGTGATGAATGAGCCTGAGATGGGCTTCCCTTTACAATGCTGAGCAGTGAACCAGTTATACAGAACTTGGTCCAACTTGAGTAACTTGACTACAGAGCTTTTCTTTAAGGTCCTTGATATCATAGTAATAAGAGGAGCTGATCAATAATTTCGTTTTTTTTTTTTGTATTCTAGAAGACATTTCAGAACAGCATAACACAATGAAGTACACAGTTTTTCCCATAAAGTTTGCCAATGACTGCAGACTGCAGCTTGGTACAAATGCACATAGCATTACAAAGCCCTACCACACAATACACTTGATTCTCTGATTGGCATCTGTTATGACAAAAGCTAACATGAAACTTCATAAAAGTACTAGTTTAGCTTATCTCCCAATCTTCTCCCACTCAGATGCTGAAAAATAGCTGCAAAACCTCAGGGGAGTAACTATGCCTCAACATTCAAGTGTCACTGACTAGCTGCTATCTTTGTGGAAGCCTTAGATGATACCAAAATGGAGTGAGGGGGCCCAAAATTCTTGTTCCAGACAATCTATAATTTTTTCCCAGTAATCAAGGAATGGTTGTAACATGACTATTCAACAAATCTGCCTAATAAACGGGTTCCGGAATACTTGGACTTCTAGTTGTATACTGTAGATATTGTGAACAAGAATCAATAAATAACTCATGTAAGCATTACTCCTCATGGTATGTGCTTCACTTGGTCACCTCAGTAGGAATATATGGTTGCTATTGCCCCTCTTCTACTCCAGAGGCCATTCAAATGTGGTCTTTTGCATACACACTTAGGCTATATCTATGTAGATCAGTAGTTCTAGTAAATAAAACTCTTGAGATGGCTATTTGTCTGTCCATCCGCACTTTTTCTGTCCGCCCTCAGGTCTTAAAAACTACTGAGGCTAGAGGGCTGCAAATTGGTATCTTGATCATCCACCCTCCAATCATCAAACATATCAAATTGCAGCCTTCTAGCCTCACCAGTTTTTATTCTATTTAAGGTCAAAGTTAGCCATGATCGTGCATCTGGACAACAACACAGGCCACCACCGGCGCATTTTTTACTTGTTTTAGATAGGACCTATTGCAGTGACAATATAAACCAGGACAGCTGTAAAATGGACCTCTTTATCTTTGGCTGGGACAAATTCGGAATTCTTTTCTGTCATTATAATGCATCCACGGTTGCACACTTTCTCTCTTGGGAGGCCCTTCGGCCTTTGACTAAACTGCTTTCCACAAGGAAGTAAAGCGGCACACCTTGCCCAAGGGTAACATGAAGGCCACAATGACTATTGGTATGTGCTTTGCAGATACTTGGTTCCACGTGGCCTGTGGATTGCAGTTTCATTTACTGAAAGAGCACGACCAGTCGGTCTGAAGTTTTCTTAGACGCCCTCTTTCGGATCATTTTGTATAACTTTTGTGTCTTTTGAAGATGAAAGTTAAGGATTTTGTAATCTAACCAGCCACAGATTTACTTTACTTTTAAATACAAAATATCGAAAGGATAAACTTTAGCTGACAAAACTTGAAGCCACCTTTCAGCATTTCCCTTCAACGGTAAAAGAGGACTTTTCGTGATGTGTGGCATCAGATTTAGCGGATTTCTTTGGAAGTTTCTGCTTTGTTTTATTAGACGTTACTAAAAGTTTCTGCCATTAAATAAAACATCTGCGTTATTTCTGTCAACACTAATTTACGCATTACTAGTAGAGTAGATGCTGAAACTGATTACTGTTAACCCATTTATATAATAATAATAATAATAATAATAATAATAATAATAATAATATACATGGAATATACAAATACAATAAAAAAATTTAGATACATAAGATAACATGATAAAAAAAAATATATAATATATATATATATATATATATATATATATATATATATATATATATATATATATATATATATATATAATACAATAAAATTTATCACATACCGTGATTCATATAAATTAATACAAACGTCCTTTAATATCCAATATGAAAATATATTATTTCCAGTAGTGAATTGGATATTAAAGGACGTTTGTAGCTTAATGCTTGTATATGAATCACGGTGATATATATATACGTATACAAGGTTAGTATGGCAGAGGTGGGTTGATACCGATACTAAATACAAATACCCGAGTTCGACGGTGATTAGTAGGTGAGGGTCGGTAATAACTTATACCTCACTTGTTGGCTTTGTGGGAAAAGGCGTCACTGTAGTCCTGAGTTCTAGTCCTTCGCTGGTTCGAGCCCACAGGACGACGATTATCAACTAAAAAAATTCCCCTTCAGTAACATATATGAAAATATATTATTTCCGAGGTAGAGCGAATTGGATATTAAAGGATGTTTGTAGCTTAATGCTTATATATATATATATATATATATATATATATATATATATATATATATATAAACATGTGTGTGTGTGAAACTTTTAGCTGAAAGCGAGCTTCCGTCATGATCCTTGCAACGTGGTTAGAAAATTCCCTCCACTGTGAAACCAATTCACGCGCACCTCAATCTTCACATGCAGAAGAATGGAAGAAGTTCGACGCAAAACCTTCGCCCTCCTTTGAGACGAGACTTCAAGACTTTGAGGGACCACAAAGGCGAGGCGATTGATGAAAAGTTGCAGGGACAGGCGAATGAATGCTTCGATGGACGACGCCAGACCCTCATCTTCAGATCGCGGCTGAGGAGCCCCTGGAGGATCGATCTCGTGAGAGAGTTTCGGTTCAACTCGGAGGCGACGATTATGAACAAGTCAGCAGGAAAATTTCTCTGCCAGTAAGAGTCGGAAACGAATATATATATATATATATATATATATATATATATATATATATATATATATATATATATATAAAAAAAAGCCAGGAAGACGAAGCAACGAAAGATATGAACTTATTCATAAATACGGAAAGCTGAGGTACTTTGTTAACGTACCATAAATCATTTCGTTCTGAAATGTATTATAACACAACATACACTTCTGTATAGCTGCTGCTGACCTGTGAACTTTGCAAGATGGGAAAAATCACGAAGCGCCAGATAAGTGTTTGAAAGCGCATTCTTTTTTTTGAAACTAATAATACTTTTTCCAGCATCAATGATGGCGACTAAAAACAAAAAGATTAATATCCCTCGCTGAATCAAGCTTACGGAATTGCATACGTGCTCTGTTCTCACGTGTTGTGTGCTGTGGCATTACGTCACTGTGGTAGCTCAATGATGGACTTTTCAATAACGGCAGCAGTTCAACAGCTCGCATATTTCGACACAACTGCAATCCTCATACTGAATTGTTTTCCATGTATTTGCCTTCGGGTCGTCAACAAACATGGAACACTGCGACAAAATGTGCAACTGAAATGCATTGTAATGAGAAAGAGGAAGACTGGGGGTTGCAACTGAAATACATTATACTAAGAGAATGACTGGGCCTTGCAACTGAAATACATTGTAATGAGAAACAGAGAGACTGGAAGTTGCAACTGAAATACATTGTAATGAGAAACAGAGAGACTGGAGGTTGCAACTGAAATACATTATAATGAGAAACAGAGAGACTGGAAGTTGCAACTGAAATACATTATAATGAGGAACAGAGTGACTTGGGTTTGTAAATAAAATACATTGTAATAAGAAACAGAGAGGCTGGGGGTTGCAACTGAAATACATTATAATGAGAAACATGGAGGCTGGGTGTTGCAACTGAAATACATTATAATGAGAAACAGAGAGACTGGAAGTTGCAACTGAAATACATTATAATGAGAAACAGAGAGACTGAGGGTTGCAACTGAAATACATTATAATGAAAAACAGAGAGTCTGGAAGTTGCAACTGAAATACATTATAATGAGAAACATGGAGACTGGGGGTTGCTACTGAAATACATTATAATGAGAAACAGAGAGACTGGGGTTGCAGCTGAAATACATTATAATGAGAAACAGAGAGACTAGGGGTTGCAACTGAAATACATTATAATGAGAAACAGAGAGACTGGAAGTTGCAACTGAAATACATTATAATGAGAAACAGAGAGACTGGAAGTTGCAACTGAAATACATTATAATGAGAAATACATTGTAATGAGAAACAGAGTGACTGGAAGTTGCATCTGAAATACATTATAATGAGAAACAGAGAGACTGGAAGTTGCAACTAAAATAATTATAATGAGAAACATGGAGGCTGGGTGACAATTGAAATACATTATAATGAGAAACAGAGAGACTGGAATGTGCAACTGAAATACATTGTAATGAGAAACAGAGAGACTGGAATGTGCAACTGAAATACATTGTAATGAGAAACAGAGAGACTGGAAGTTGCAACTGAAATACATTATAATGAGAAACAAAGAGGCTGGAAGTTGCAACTGAAATACATTATAATGAGAAACATGGAGACTGGGGGTTGCAACTGAAATACATTATAATCAGGAACAGAGACTGGAAGTTGCTACTGAAATACATTACAATGAGAAACAGAGAGACTGGGGGTTGCAACTGAAATACATTATAATGAGAAACAGAGAGACTGGAAGTTGCAACTGAAATACATTACAATGAGAAACAGAGAGACTGGTTGTTGCAACTGAAATACATTATAATGAGAAACAGAGAGACTGGAAGTTGCAACTGAAATACATTGTAATGAGAAACAGAGAGACTGTAAGTTACAACTGAAATACATTATAATGAGAAACAGAGACTGGAAGTTGCAACTGAAATACATTATAATGAGAAACAGAGAGGCTGGAAGTTGCAACTAAAATACATTATAATGAGAAACATGGAGACTGGGGGTTGCAACTGAAATACATTATAATCAGGAACAGAGACTGGAAGTTGCTACTGAAATACATTACAATGAGAAACAGAGAGACTGGGGGTTGCAACTGAAATACATTATAATGAGAAACAGAGAGACTGGATGTTGCAACTGAAATACATTGTAATGAGAAACAGAGAGACTGGAAGTTACAACTGAAATACATTATAATGAGAAACAGAGAGACTGGAAGTTACAACTGAAATACATTGTAATGAGAAACAGAGAGACTGGAAGTTGCAACTGAAATACATTATAATGAGAAACAGAGAGACTGGATGTTGCAACTGAAATACATTGTAATGAGAAACAGAGAGACTGGAAGTTACAACTGAAATACATTATAATGAGAAACAGAGAGACTGGAAGTTACAACTGAAATACATTGTAATGAGAAACAGAGAGACTGGAAGTTGCAACTGAAATACATTATAATGAGAAACAGAGAGGCTGAAAGTGCAATTGAAATACATTATAATGAGAAACATGGAGGCTGGGGGTTGCAACTGAAATACACTGTAATGAGAAACAGAGAAACTGGAAGTTGCAACTGAAGTGCATTGTAATGAGAAACAGAGAGGCTGGGGTTGCAACTGAAATACATTATAATGAGAAACAGAGATACTGGAAGTTGCAACTGAAATACATTATGATGAGAAACAGAGAGACTGGGGGTTGCAACTGAAATATGTTGTAATGAGAAACAGAGAGATTGGAAGTTGCAACTGAAATACTTTATAATGAGAAAAGAGAGGCTGGAGTTTGCAACTGAAATACATTATATTGAGAAACAGAGAGACTGTGGGTTGCAACTGAAATACATTGTAATGAGAAACAGAGACACTGGGGTTGTTTCACAAGGTATATTGTTTGTTTATCGTTAATTTTACACCAATATGTTTGCTAGGTTTCTTCTTCGTAGAAATGCCTTATTAAATTCATTTTTAGTTCTCTATAAAAGAAAACTACACAGACGTCTATTTGTCTGTCCGTCTGCACTTTTTCTGTCCGCCCTCAGCCCTCAAATCTTAAAAACTACTGAGGCTAGAGGGCTGCAAATTGGTATGTTGATCATCCACCCTCCAATCATCAAACATATCGAAGTGCAGCCCTCTAGCCTCCTCAGTAGTTTTGATTTTATTTAAGGTTAAAGTTAGCCATGATTGTGCATCTCTGGCAATAGCAACAGGCCAGGCCATCGGGCCGTGGCTGCATGTTTCATGGGCCACAGCTGAGAGTTTCATGGTCCGTGTGTGAGAGTTTCATACAGCATTATAGGCTGTACTGAAAACTCGATTGCGCCGAAGAAATTTCAGCTCATTTTTTACTTGTTAGTTTATGTTGCAGGCATATCTATTTAACAAAAATAGAAAAACAGAAGAGACGAGCAACATGCTTGCTTGGTGGGAGGCAAGTTGCTCACTTTGACATACCCTGACCCGCCATTGAAATTGTGACTGGAAGTCAGGCTTGGAGCAGCTCATCGAAAACGAACATTAATCCAGAGCAGTTGTATTCTCCACAGCCAAGTTGAATTTCCAGGTCTCTGGAGACATTCCATACATTCAATTACCATAACTCGGTTAAGTCACTACTTGTCTCCTAATCAAGTCTGTTATTTTACTCATCCAGACGTTTCTTCACGTCTGGTTGAGTATAATCACAGTCGATCTTTTCTTTTCCATTCGGACTGCATACCTGGATGAACGGAATGGAATGGAATATAGAGTTTAGGCCAAAGGCCAAGCACTGGGACCTGTGAGGTCATTCAGCGCTGAAACGAAAATTGACAGTAAGAAGGTTTGAAAAGTTTTACAGGAGGAAAAACTTGCAGTTGCACTAAGAATCAATTGTTAGGAGAGGGTGGATAGCAAGATGGAAGAAAGAGAATATGAATGGAGGTACAATTAAAGAAATGAAAGTGGTTGCAGCTAGTGGTCGAAGGGACGCTGCAAAGAACCTTTAGTAATGCCTACAGTGCACCGCGTGAGGTCCACTGACGGCACTAACCCTCTAAGGGGCATATCTGAATGAAAGGATTCTAACAGATTCTTACCATCCATGCATACAGTATATGCTTTTATGGTCTGGGATGGTGATGATGTGACTCTAACAAGCGCCAACTAACATAAACGACGCCTATGGTGTTGGTCTTTTCCTAAAATACATTTTTGACTTTGTAAGAAGCAAATCTGTAGAGCACCTGTAATGTACATTATCACCAACTTTAAATGATGTAAGACTACAGATTCAACTAAGCCTAAGACCCCCAGGCAGGACAAACCACCTGTAACTGATTGGACATTGTGTGTCCCTAGTAAAACACAAGAGAGAAGCTCTTGTGTAAATGTATTGTAAATTAAAATACAAATACGGACAAACGTATTAAATGGAGGAATATCAGCACACTTTCAGCAGCCAAGAGAAGTAACAATGTTAGGGAAGTATGTAAATGACATATCTGAAAACATATTGAGATTTAGCTATACAACTATGGACGACTTACTGTAGCTCTCATATTGAGAAAACCTGTTTTAGTTGACCGTATACAGTATCTAATTTTAGCGATTTTTATGTATCCCCTTTCACTTTGCATACAATTCTTTCGGGTATGCTTCTCCAAAATAAAATGGAAGAAATCTTTCTCTCAGTTGTGGATAAACATACGCACCCGCTGCGCATTTGTTAAAAAAAAAACCACCAAGATATCGAAAAATGATAGCGATGAAAAGGCAATGTTATGGATGTATTACTCTTCCCTTAATCCCGCGTCTCATCACTCACGATGTTCTTCTGCAAACCTCGGGGGGGGGGGACCCTTCTTGATGGAAGCTCCGAAGGCCTCTGAATGGAACGATCCCCCGGAGGTCATTCCACATCACTGAAGATGATACTCCCCTCCATTCATAAAGGTCAACCGGGAGAATGTCCCCGGAGGCTCGGGAACCAAGGGCGAGTATTCTTTCCTCTAGCGGAGTGTATGTATATCTTTCGCCATGATATCAAACTCGATTCTCGACAATGATTTACGATATTCAGGCCCCACGTGCCTATGCTCACTTTGAACTCCATCGCGGCTTTTTCACGCGTCCATGAAAACTTTCAGGGCCAAAGAAAATACTCTCTGGTGGGTTGACTTGCTCTTCTCCCAAGAGGCTTTCCCTCGCGACTCTTGCAAGTTTGCTGGGGTCGTGTCAACACCACCATTAAGATATTTTAGTTTCTTCTCCAGAAAAAATGTCAGAAGAGGCTATGAACAGTAAGGAGAAGTGAGCATGGAAAGAAAAAATCCAAATTATCAACCATGAATTCGTAATTATATATTTTTTTTTTGGACGATATGAAAAATAAGTTGAATCTGAAACGGCAGAGAAAGAGATAAAGATGAATCACGTATACTCTACACATATCCATATCTACAGTACATCTGCGCTTTAATATTCGTCATTTTCATCTTCCACAACTTAATTCATCACTTTCTACTCAGATCTCTCTCTCTCTCTCTCTCTCTCTCTCTCTCTCAGACAGGGAATTGTAAATGGCTTGTTCTTTTTTCCTTAGAAAAAGAGAATCTGGAAAAGACATTACAGAGAAAGGTGATCTAACATGACCATTATTTCATTTTTTCAGTTTTTAGAACACTTGGGAAGGATGAACAAATGAACTTGGGAAGGATGAACAAAAGATCTTGGGAAGGATGAACAAAATATCTTGAGAAGGATGAACAAAAGAACTTGGGAAGGATGAACAAAAGAACTTGGGAAGGATGAACAAAAGATCTTGGGAATGGTGAACAAAAGAACTTGAGAAGATGAACAAAAGAACTTGAGAAGGATGAACAAAAGATCTTGGGAAGGATGAACAAAAGATCTTGGGAAGGATGAACAAAAGATCTCTCAAAGGATGAACAAAATAAATTGGGAAAGATGAACAAAAGAACTTGAGAAGGATGAACAAAAGAACTTGGGAAGGATGAACAAAAGATCTTGGGAAGGATGAACAAAATATCTTGAGAAGGATGAACAAAAGATCTTGTGAAGGATGAACAAAAGATCTTGGGAAGGATGAACAAAAGAACTTGGGAAGGATAAACAAAAGAACTTGGGAAGGATGAACAAAAGATCTTGGGAAGGATGAACAAAAGATCTTGGGAAGGATGAACAAAAGATCTTGGGAAGGATGAACAAAAGATCTTGGGAAGGATGAACAAAAGAACTTGGGAAGGATGAACAAAAGATCTTGGGAAGGATGAACAAAAGAACTTGGGAATGGTGAACAAAAGAACTTGAGAAGGATGAACAAAAGAACTTGAGAAGGATGAACAAAAGATCTTGGGAAGGATAAACAAAAGATCTTGCGAAGGATGAACAAAAGAACTTGGGAAGGATGAACAAAAGAACTTGGGAAGGATGAACAAAAGAAATTGGGAAAGATGAACAAAAGAACTTGAGAAAGATGAACAAAAGAACTTGGGAAGGATGAACAAAAGATCTTGGGAAGGATGAACAAAAGAACTTGGGAAGGATGAACAAAAGAAATTGGGAAAGATGAACAAATGATCTTGGGAAGGATGAACAAAATATCTTGAGAAGGATGAACAAAAGATCTTGTGAAGGATGAACAAAAGAACTTGGGAAGGATGAACAAAAGATCTTGGGAAGGATGAACAAAAGAACTTGGGAAGGATGAACAAAAGAACTTGGGAAGGATGAACAAAAGATCTTGGGAAGGATGAACAAAAGATCTTGGGAAGGATGAACAAAAGAACTTGGGAAGGATGAACAAAAGAACCTGGGAAGGATGAACAAAAGATCTTGGGAAGGATGAACAAAAGAACTTGGGAAGGATGAACAAAAGAACTTGAGAAGGATGAATAAAAGGTCTTGAGAAGGATGAACAAAAGAACTTGAGAAGGATGAATAAAAGATCTTGAGAAGGATGAATAAAAGGTCTTGAGAAGGATGAACAAAAGAACTTGAGAAGGATGAACAAAAGAACTTGAGAAGGATGAACAAAAGAACTTGAGAAGAATGAATTAAAGATCTTGAGAAGGATGAATAAAAGGTCTTGAGAAGGATGAACAAAAGAACTTGAGAAGGATGAATAAAAGATCTTGAGAAGGATGAACAAAACCGCTTGGGAAGGATGAACAAAAGAACTTGGGAAGGATGAACAAATTAACTCTAAAAATAATTGTAGTTTTCATTCACACAGTATCGCTTACGATTCAGTGTAGCTCATTGGGATCACCGTAAAAACAAAATACAAAAGACTGTAAATATCGTAGAGATAATCACCCCCCAAGGAATATTGGTCCTAGATAACGACCCCCGAAAACCCTTGGGGGTCACTATCTAGGAAAGATCCAAATAAACGCAGCACAGAAATATTTCGCCAATTAATCACTTTAGCCAGAAACTCCGCAGTGGCCAAGGGTCGACTTGAGCAGCTGCGACCCTCTTGGTGTCTCTCCACTGCAAAATAGCCCAGTTGCAAAATTGAAATTATATAAAAATCCTCTAGTAAAAAATGCGCCGAAGTTTCTTCGGCACAATCGAGTTTTCAGTACAGCGTGTAATACTGTATGAAACTCTCAGCCGAGGCCCATGAAACTTTCAACCACGGCCCGGCAGTGGCATGTGTTGTTGGCACCTACAGCGGTGCCAGACGCACGATCATAGCTAAATTTAACCTTAAATAAAATAAAAACTACTGAGGCTAGAGGGCTGCAATTTGGTATGTTTGATGATTGGAGGGTGGATGATTAACATACTAATTTGCAGCCCTCTAGCCTCGGTAGTTTTTAAGATCTGAGGGCGGACAGAAAAAGTGCGGACGGACAGACAAATAGCCATCTCAATAGTTCTCTTTTACAGAAAACTAAAAATTGTAAAATGATAAAAAATAAATGATAAAAAATAAAAAATCCTCGCGAAGAACAGCAGGACCACGCCATACTAACCTACATTTGCTAATAAGTGTACTGTGTGTAATTGGTAACCCAATCAATATTTACCCTGCCGTGATACCTGGTTAGCTGATTTTTACTGCCAGATTATTTACTAACAAATTTGCAATGAAACTGGATTACAAGTCTTGAGATTTATATATATTATGTATATATATATATATATATATATATATATATATATATATATATATATATATATAAATATATAAAAATATATAAATATATATATATATACATATATATATATATATATATATATATATATATATATATATATATATATATATATATATATATATAATCAAAATAAGAAAACATATTATGTTTTCAGATGATATGGTACAGTTTGGGCATAATGAGAAAGAATTGCAGAAACTCCTGAAAGAACGACATAGGAAGGTACGACTGGAAGTAACCACAAAATTTTAGAACTCGCACGTAACTCTCCCCTGGGTGTTCCAGAATAGAATGGAAAACAGGATTTAGGCCAAAGGCCAAGTGCTGGGACCTATGAGGTCATTCAGCGCTGAAAGGGAAACTGACGGTACAAAAGTTTGAACGGAGCAAACCTCGCAGTTGCACTAAGAATAAATTGTTAGGAGAGTGTGGAAAGGAAGATGGAAGAAGGAGAATACGAACGGAGGTACAGTAAAAGGAATGAAAGCGGTTGCAGCTGAGGCCGATGGGACGCTGCAAAGAACCTTAAGTACTACATACAGTGCACTGCATGAGGTGCACTGACGGCAATAACCCCCCGTAGTGTTCAAGAACATGCAAAGGAAGGCTATGGGAGACAGGCTCCTATGTCATAAGTACCTAACTGTTCCCAAGTTCATTTCTAACTCAGGGCTTTTAATTCTCACTCAGGGTTTTCAGTTCTCACTCAGGGCTTTCAATTCTCACTCGCAGTTGTCAATTCTCATTCAGGACTTTCAATTCTCACTCGTGGTTTTCATTTCTCACCCAGGGTTTTCAGGGCTTTCAATTCTAAATCAGGACTTTCAATTCTCACGCAGGGTTTTCAGTTCTCACTCAGGGCTTTCAGTTCTAAACCAGGGCTTTCAATTCTCACTCAGGGCTATCAATTCTGACTCAAGGCTTTCAATTCTAACTCAGGGCTTTCAATTCTCACTCAGGACTTTCAATTCAATTCTAACTCAGGGCTTTCAATTCTCATTCAGGACTTTCAATTCTCACCAGTGGTTTTCAATTCTCACTCAGGGTTTTCAATTCTAAATCAGGGCTTTCAATTCTCACTCAGGGTTTTCAATTCTCACTCAGGGCTTTCGATTCTTACTCATGGCTTTCAATTCTTTCAATCCTCACTCAGGGCTTTCAATTCAATTCTCACTCAGGGCTTTCAATTCAATTCTCACTCAGGGCTTTCAGTTCTAACTCAGGGCTTTCAACTCTCAGTCAGGGCTTTCAGTTCTAACTCAGGGCTTTCAATTCTCACTCAAGGCCTTTCAATTCTAACTCAGATCTTTCAATTCTCACTCAGGGCCTGACATATTTTTGCTCTGCAAACAACCTAACTCTCTCTCTGAGCTGGAGACGGAGGTTTAGGGGAGCCATGGGCCTATCTCATGAGTCATAAATAGCCAGTTGTCTGGTTCCCCTGCGTCTCATATGGGTGGAGAGGACTAGCGCAAATCATATGCGTGCATGTGAGGCCTCTGGAACATTGCAACAGCGCAATGACCTTTCCCTGCCTTCGTTACTCATTGTGACCTTTAAACCTTTCAGAGGAAATTGTCACTGCTTTTAGAAAGCAATGCAAGGATGGATTTTGACCGGGATCAGTTTCATTCAGCAGTAACATAACACTGTATGTTTCGCCACTGAAAAAATTCAATTAAAAGCATCGAGAATGATAAAATATGCGGAGTGTATGAGGAAAGACCGTTGATATATTTTTGTATATAATATGGGAAACATATTTGGACTCTCCGCCCAACTCTCAACAGTAATCTACGACCACTCGGTAATTTTCAGATTTCAATAGATCAACTTTCGTGCGATTTGCTTTTCCGTACGTTGAACTTTGGTTGGTTTATTACCAAATGTCCCTCTACATGAATCATTAAACCAGGGTTTATTGGCACTGACTGTGATAACTTTCCTTGGGACGGAACAAACTAAAATCCCCGGCAGTCTAATTCTGTTTCCCCTCTTGGGGGAGTTTGCGTTCAATGCAGATATATTTTTAGAGTTGTATGACCACTTTCCAGTATTTCTCCAGTTGGCACTAGACCTAAGTAGCAATCTATTTCAAGTACACACGAGCACACGCATATATACATGTATATTGTGTGCGTGTGTGTGTGAATGAAGCAATGGAATATTAAAACTTGGAACTAGCAGCCTCAGACGAGTAACACATTCATAAATGATAGCTTTGTATTCTCTGATAGCTGTCAGCGGCAAGGGAGGTAGTTGCGAGAAGAAAATTCAAGGGGTTTGAAGAGCGATGGACGCTGCAGCGAGCAGCACGGACCTCTCTCTCTCTCTCTCTCTCTCTCTCTCTCTCTCTCTCTCTCTCTCTCTCTCTCTCCTCGAGTCTCAGTCTGCCCAAGACCACCATCGTGTTCGGAAGTGCGACTTTCCATTCGTGCGCCGCTAGATTCCTTCGTCCCGTTTCGCCTCTGTGTCGAAATTCGTCAGCTATTTGCCTTTCTCACTCACGGAATGAAAGTCAAGTACAACAGTTTAAGTTACCCGAGCAGACGCGTCTATGGATTCGTGACTAGCGATCAAATTCACTATTTATTTATTTATTTTTTTAGTTAACTGAACGCAAAATACGACACTCTATTTCGAGAAAATAATCAGCTTCTACCACTGACGATCTGAGAACAATTCGGTGAGTTTCAAAGCCACTGAAAAAGAAATATATTCGAATGGTTGCCGTACGCATTTAATACTTGCATTCCTTATCCGAGATAGAAAAAAAAATAAGTACGAGATTATAAGTTATACAAACGGAACAAATTTAATGATTTGAAGGTAAGTACTGATTCTTGAATACAGTACGTACCATAACGGTTATTACTGACGACATGATGACCTTATAAAAAAGATTGAAAGCAGATGTAAGAAAAAATATAATCACTAAAAGGGGGATGCATAAATTTCAAAAGGCATGATACATGCAAAAGCAAATTAAAGAAGAAAAAAAAATGGCATGAATAGTTTTAAGATATATAATGAACGTTTAATAATTACACTCTCTTGAGTCTTCATTCATTCACAGAATTGAACTGGACTGAATATAGAGTTTAGGCCAAAGGCCAAGCACTGGGACCTATGAGGTCATTCAGTGCTGGAAAGGAAACTGAAATTAGGTAGGTCGTAAAGGTGTAACAGGAGGTAAGCCTCGCAGTTGCACTTTGAAATAATTGTTAGGAGAGGGTGGATAGCAAGATGGAAGATAATATGAATGGAGGTACAGTAAAAGGAATGAAAGGTGTTGCAGCTAGGGGCCTAAGGAAGGGACGCTTTAAAGAACCTTTAGTAGTGCCTACAGTGCACCCCGTGAGGTGCACTGACGGCACTACCTCCTATGGGGATTTATTCATGGATTCCAAAGTTAGTTTTTTTAGGTGTTGTTTTAGCCATTATCAATTCAGACCTTGTATCTGCGTCATGAATCTTTCACAACTACAATAATCACTTCCGTTCAAGAAGTGCTGGACGTTACGTACCCCTCAAAGAACAGAGAAAAATATAATATAGAATTTAGGCCAAATGTCAAGCGCTGGGACCTATGAGGTCATTCAGCGCTGTGAATCAACTGTTAGGAGAGGGTAGAGAGTAAGGTAGGAGAATGAGATTATGAACGGAGGTACAGTAAAAGGAATGAGAAACGTACCCCTCAGCCTCCATAACTCTATTCTGATCCGTCAATTTTAACCTTACCTAGCAGATAAGCATTTGAGACCACATGGTATTAGCATGGGGGTGGGGGGGGAGGGTTTGCACTTCTTAGGAATGCCTGAAGCCTTATTGTCGCATGCATAGTTAAAATCAACATATTACAACTAAACTGTTTCCTTTAACCAAATTCTATTGGTTGTTTAAGGTGACATTGTGTTGGTATCTTTAATTACCGATTTTTTTTTTCACACAAAATATCAGCAGAAGTATTTAAGCGTACTCAGAAAATGTCGACAGTTTAATTAGATCAAAAACACCTGTGATACTTTCCTTAAACTTATCACAATAAGGATTTTTTCGTTTCAACAAAAATAAGCAAAAAATGCGCCGAAGTTTCTTGGCGCAATCGAGTTTTCTCTGCACCCGCTACAGCGTACAATCAAGGCCACCGAAAATAGATCAATCTTTCGGTGGGTCTCGCTATAATGCTGTATGAGCCGCGGCCCATGAATCATTACCCGCGGTGGCCTATAAAATAAAAACTACTGAGGCTAGAGGGCTGCAATATGGTATGTTTGATGACTGGAGGGTGGATGATCAACATACCAATTTGCAGCCCTTTAGCCTCAGTAGTTTTTAAGATCTGGGGGCGGACAGAAAAAGTGCGAACGGACAGACAAAACCGGCGCAATAGTTTTCTTTTACAGAAAACTAAAAGAAGCAAACTTAAGAAAACAATTGAAAGGTGGGCGTGTTCAACAAAAAATAGTAGAATGAAAATTAATTTTCATAATTGAAGATGCAAAAATGACTAACATGCTGATTATTAGGTCCTTACACCGGTACTATACCTTGGACCTGGGAATTTTATACATGGCAACGAATATATGGGTTAAGTAATGATCCACTTCTAAAGCTCTTGCGAATCTTCGGGATGTTATCTATATATACATATATATACATGTATGTACATACATATATATATATATAATATATATATATATATATATATATATATATATATATATATATATATATATATATATATATATATATATATATATATATATATTATACCTTCATTCTGCTTCTCAGCAAGTAATTCGTCATGACCTTCTCCATCCTGCACGCAACCTACTGCAGCTAACTGCCAGGTGACTAATCCACTGGTGAGGTCAAGAGGGACATCGAGAGTCCCTCTCATTCAGTAAGCTGGCTCCCGGGACTCGTTGATACACTTTCTTTCACAACAGCATTTTGTGCAATCTCATCCCAGGGACTCTGGACCCCAAACATGTAATAGAAGAGAATACAGAATTTAGGGCCAAGGCCAAGCACTGGGACCTATGAGGTCATTCAGTGCTGGAAAGGAAACTGAAAGTAGGTGGGTCGTAAAGGTGTAACAGGAGGTAAGCCTCGCAGCTGCACTATGAAATAATTGTTAGGAAAGGGTGGATAGCAAGATGGAAGAAAGAGAATATGAACGGAGGTACAGAAAAAGGAATGAAAGGTGTTGCAGCTAGGGGCAGAAGGGATGCTGCAAAGAACCTAGTTAGTTAGTGCCTACATTGCACCAGACCATGAAGCTGATTGACGGCAGCTACCTCCTGGGGATTTATTCATGGATTCCAATTTATTTTTTAGGTGTTGTTCTAACAACGTTATCAATTCAGACCTTTGTGGAATCTGCATCGTGAATCTTTCACAACTACAATAATCACCTCCGTTCAAGAAGTGCTGGACGTTAGCCGGAGAACGATACCCCCTCAAAGAACAGAAAAATAGAATACAGAATTTAGGCCAAATGTCAATCCCCTCGCTGGGACAATAAGGTGAGGTCATTCAGCGCTGTGAATCAACTGTTAGGAGAGGGTAGAGAACGGAAAGGTAGGAGAATGAGTTTATGAACGGAGGTACAGTACAAGGAATGATGAAGGGAACCCCTCAGCCTCCATAACTCTAATTCTGATCCGTCAATTTTAACCTTACCTAGCAGATAAGCATTTGAGGTCACATGGTATTAGCATTTGGTGGGGAGGAGGGTTTGCACTTCTAAGGAATTCCTGAAGCCTTATTGTCGCATGCATAGTTAAAATCAACATATTACAACGAAAACTGTTTCCTTTAACATCAAATTCGAATTGGTTGTTTAAGGTGGCATTGTGTTGGTATCTTTAATTACCGATTTTTTTTAGTAACAAAATATCAGAAGAAGTATTTAAGCGTACTCAGCAAAATGTCGACAGTTTAATTAGATCAAAAACACCTGTGATACTTTCCTTAAACTTATCACAATAAGGATTTTTCGTTTCAACAAAGATAAGCAAAAATGCGCCGAAGTTTCTTCGGCGCAATCGAGTTTCTCTACACCTGCTGCAGCGTACAATCAAGGCCACCGAAAATAGATCTGTCTTTCGGTGGGTCTCGCTATAATGCTGTATGAGCCATGGCCCATGAATCATTACCCGCGGTGGCCTATAAAATAAAAACTATTGAGGCTAGAGGGCTGCAATATGGTATGTTTGATGACTGGAGGGTGTTTTTGATCAACATACCAATTTGCAGCCCTCTAGCCTCAGTAGTTTTTAAGATCTGAGGCGGAGAGAAACAGTGCGAACGGACAGACAAAACTGGCGCAATAGTTTTCTTTTACAGAAAACTAAAAGAAGCAAACTTAGGAAAACAATTGAAAGCTGGGGGTGTTCAACAAAAAATAGTAGAATGAAAATTAATTTTCATAATCAAAGATGCAAAAATGACTGAAAAGCTGATTATTAGGTCCTTACACCGGTACTGTACCTTGGACCTGGGAATTTTGTACATGGCAACGAATATATGGGTTAAGTAATGATTCACAATAAAGCTCTTACTGAATCTTTGGGATGTTATCTATATATACATATATGTACATGTATGTACATATACATATATATCTATATAATATATATATATATATATATATATATATATATATATATATATATATATATATATATATATATATATATATATATATATATACATATATATTCCACAAGGTCCTTCTAACAGGCGTTGACATTCTGCTTCTCAGCAGGTAATTCGCCATGGCCTTCTCCATCCTGCACGCAACCTACTGCAACTAACAGCCAGGTACTAATCCACTGGTTGGGTCAAGAGCGACATCGAGAGTCCCCAGAATGAAACCTCTCATTCACTAAGCTGGCTCCCGGGCCACGTTGATGCACTTTCTTTCACAACAGCATTTTGTGCACTCTCATCACAGGGGCTTTCTGGACCCCCAAATATGTAATAGAAGAGAGTACAGAATTTAGGCCAAAGGCCAAGCGCTGGGACCTATGAGGTCACTCAGCGCTGGAAGGGAAATTGAGAGTAGTTTGTTTTGAAATTTTTAACAGGAGGAAAACCTCAAAGCAGTTGCACTATGAATAATTGTTAGGAGAGGGTGGATAGCAAGATGGAACAAACATAATCATGAACGGAGGTACAGTCAAAGGAATGAAAAAGATTTGCAGCTATGAAGAAGTAAGAAAGGGACGCTGCAAAGAACCTCTAGTTAAAGTTAAGTATACCTTAGTTTAACCAAAACCACTAAGCTGATTAACAGCTCTCCTACAGTTGGCCCGAAGGATTACATTTATCTTAAATGGGCTAAGAACCAATTCATCTTACCTAGTAACGGGACCTACAGCTTACTGTGGAATCGAACCACATTATAACGAGAAATGAATTTCTATCACCAGAAGTAAATATCTCTAATTCTTCATTGGCCGGTCGGGGAATCGAACGCGGGCCCAGCAGAGAGCCAATGAGGAACCAGAACCTCTAGCAATGCCTACAGTGCACCACATGACGTGCATTGGCAGCTCTATCCCCCTCTCGCCCATCTACAGGAGCAATAAGGTACATTTTTAATGTCTGCGGCCTAATATAGCCGATAAATTCCATTGACAGCTGCACACCAGTACGGAGAACGGAAGAGACTCTGAAGGGCTTCACGAACTTGTTTGTCGGAGCTTTGATACAGACAAACATTTGATGAAGAGGGAACCCTGGCGCGGTATTCCCCGTGCACCAAGAGAAACTAATTTAAAGTTCAGATTACTTTTGTTGCGCCGCGTTTCCCAAATCCCACACTGTTACTGCAGGAAATTTAAGCGCACGGCTTCGCTGTTTAGATTCAGCATTTTGTTAACCGCGGACAAGAGAGCTTACTGTAGATGTGCGTGCAATAACCGTTTCCATGAAAGGCCTCTGCTTTCAAGCAAAGGTGAACTCTGCTTTTTAACAAAACGAAATGGCTATTTTGCCACTCTCAACATCACATGTCGAACGGCTATGAAAGTGGCTTTCGTTCGAAGATATCTTCCTTAAAACGGCTTTTTTTTTTTTAGTAACAATTTTTGAGTGTGTGGTGTTTCAACAGAAGAGTAATTTTTTTTGTTTCAGGCAAAACTTATCAATATTCTAGTTACCAACGTCTGTTGCAGATGTATTCTATCTATACTAAATACACACACACATAGCATATACACACAACACATATATATATATATATATATATATATATATATATATATATATATATATATATATATATATATGTGTGTGTGTGTGTGTGTGTGTGTTTGTATATACATATATATATATATATATATATATATATATTATATCTATATATATATATATATATGCATATAATATACATATCAAAAGAATTATATCTGACGTTAAATATGAGACATTTATATATATCAAAAACAATCGACGTTAAATTGCCTATCATCAGCTGCTCCCTGTTCAAAGAGTAGCATGACTCGATTGTTTTTTATTATATTTGTCCGCCTCCTCCTCCTCCTGCTTTTGTGCTGAGTTCTTTTAGTGTGTTTTCTTCTTTCACCCTGAGAGGTGCGCCTTCTGCTCTCCCTTTTTAAGTTTATTTTTAAATTCCTTTTTATTAAGTTCAGTTTTTTATCAAGTTCATTTTAAGTCTTCTTTTATTGGGTTTTCAATGTGTAAATGTATTTAAGTGTGATTGTTTAAGTTTAACCGATTTTCCATTTTAAGTTTTCCTATGTGTTGTGTATGTTTACTTTTAACTATGTTTGCTGAATGACCCTTGTTACATTATAACTGTAGATGTCCTGATGATGTGACCACGGGTCAAGAAAAACGTCGACAATAAATGTATGTACCGGATCTGTACATGTTCCTGCGCCCTTCTCCTGCCTGCAATATATATGTATATATATATATATATATATATATATATATATATATATATATATATATATATATATATATATATATATATTACCTCACACGTCTCGTCTCGAACTGTCGACCTAACCGCTCAATGTCTCCTCACTGCTGGGAGAAAGGGAGATGGTGACTGGTACGATACATGGGCAGCCGGTCGAGACTACGGTCTACCCCAAAGCCAAATCAAAAGAAGGCATCGTGCTTACCCCATACAAAATATGGGGAAAAAAAGTATGTAAAAAGAAGAAGAAGAAGATTATATATATTCAACACTGAGCCTTTTCCCTTAATGCAGGTGGCCCCCGAGAAAAGACAAAAACAAGGATCTCGGTAATGTATATACTTTAATGTTGAATTGTGGGTGAACTCTGTGCAGAACTACTTAATATACGGAAAGGTCAGCTGCATCGTGTTGAACTGCTGACACACAATGCGCCACTCCCCTCTATCTTTCGCTTCGCGGATGTTGAGGCCTTTACTCTCTAACACCTCTTCTAGCCTATCCATTCAGCCCTTCGTATGTCTTTTTCTTCTCCTCTTCCCTCCCAGTACCTCCGAACTGTACACTCTCTTTACACCAGCTTATCATTCTCCATGACTTATTATTATTATTATTATTATTATTATTATTATTATTATTATTATTCAGAAGACGAACCATATTCATATGGAACAAGCCCACTCAAGGTGCCATTGACTTAAAATTCAAGATTCAAAACAATACAGTGCTCATTATGAAGAAGTAAGAAAGGGTAAATGGAAATACAGAAATAAGAAATCTCACTTATTACAGAGAACAAATAAATTCATGAACAGAGAGAAATGTATTAAAACAATTTCAAGACACACTAATCCATCATTTCTCCAACGCTTGCATCTCCACACTTCACACCCTTTCAGTTCTTCTTCGGACATAAATGGTCTGTAACCAACTCATCTCTAGCCTCCACGTCCTCTCATTCTCCATCAACACCTACACTTAACTTCCATAAAGTAGAGTTGGCTTAACCATCCTTTCATACATTTTAAACTTCTCTTCCATACATCAAGTTTCTTCCCAATCATTTGCACATGTTCAGCTACCTTTCTTTGTAGCTGAATATTTGCAAAAATTGGGAAGAAACTTGATGTATGAGAGAGGTTAGATTGTATGAAAGGATGATTCACCCGATACAATGACTTACTCTTCCTCTCATCCAACCATCATCCGAAACATCTACTCCAGAATACCTATATGAATCTACATTTTCAATTCTACCATCATCCATATTAACATTCATCGTTCCGTCTTTCTGGTTTCCAGTTACTCCCATAGCCTTATTTTTTATTACACTGGGTGTCTATGGAAGTTAAAGGGGAAAGCATATAGAGATTTTTTGGCAAACTCTCCTTTAGGGAGGTGAAGTACGGATGATGAATTAGAATGAAAGACAACCAGTTGCAGATGCTGAGATGAACTGTTATCGAAGAACAAAGCATAAAGCTATTAATATCTGAGTTTGGACAGACCACTGAGCTGAGTAACAATAGAACAGAATAGAATTCCTAGGGCTGGGCCAAGCGCTGGGATTAGATGTCATTTTCCAGTGGCTAAGAATCAACTGGTTACCTAGCAACAGGGGACCTACAGCTTATTGTTAGAGAGGGCGGGATCCGGAACAAATTATGGCGAGAAATGAAGGCCTATCACCAGAAATACAAGACTCTAATTCTTCAGTTACCGTGGTATGAGAGTCGAACGCTGGGCCAACAGCGTGTTAGGCGACAGTTTCCACACCACCCCTCCAACAAGGAACTTGTTATCGAAGCACATATAGCATAAAAAGAATTAATTGAAAGGGTGAGTAATGTAGACATACATAAAAGAGGTGGTACATTGTTATCTGTGGAAAGAATAGAACAGAATAGAGTATAGAATTTTTAGACCTGGGCCAACGCTGGGACCAAGGAGGTCATTCAGCGCTGAACGGGAAACTGACAGTAAGAAGGCTTGAAAGGTGTAACAGGAGGAAAACCTCAAAGCAGCTGCACTTTCAAACAACTGTTAGAGAGGGTGGAAAGTCGGACGGAAGGAAGAGAATATGAACGGAGGTGCAGTAAAAAGAATGAAAGGGGCTGTAGCTAGGGGCCGAAGGGACGCTGCAAAGACCCTTAACCACTGGCTACAGTGTACCACGTGAAGTGCACTGACGGCACTAACCCCGCCCCCTAACGGGGGTATGGACCACTGTGTTAGGAAACAGTTTGGCTATATGCTGGTGGGTTCCACGAAGGGCTGATATATCTGTGCAGATGTACTAGCACATAATATATAATGTATATATATATATATATATATATATATATATATATATATATATATATATATATATATATATATGCTCTCAGTGTATATACATATATAGCTCTACAGTGTCTGATGTAGGGAGAATACCACTGCTCTCAGGAAAATACCAGGCTCAAGACCAACACCAACCAATCTCACATTGACTCACGCATCATCGTGGCACAAATGAGAGACATTTTAGAATAACGGTTCAAGGTAAACAATAAGAGCAAGAACCACCTGACGGTAAACTCAAAGAGTAGTGAGGAAAAAAAAAAAAAAAGAGATAATCCGGGATAATCTGGTCACAAACTGAAACAGCATGACGTTAAGAGCTACAGAGAGGGGAATCGTACATGGTACATAGTGCATGTACATACAACTGAATGCTGAGATCTTTGGTTGTATTTGTCACACGCTCTCAGTTTTCTTATCTATAAAAGCATCAAGTTTCAGTGTCACGGGCATATATATATATAGTATCTATATATATATATATATATATATATATCTGATATATATAAATATCTGTATACAATATATATGTTACAGTATATATAATGTATATATGCATATATATAAATCTATATATATATATATATATATATATATATATATATCTCAGTGTCTGATATATACCTGTTATATCTCAGTGTATATATATACCTGTTACATATGTATAAAACATATGTGTTTGCTGCAGTGAAGAGAACCTGCTTAGTGATGAGTAAAAGTGTGAAAGAAAGCTCTCAGTGTTTCAAGAGGATAAACTGACACGCTCAATGTGCCTGTTACACCGCTCTGAGCTACAGGAAGATAGAAAGGTTCATGAGCGTTAAACGGAACCAGAAAGAACTGGTAGAATTTGATTCATATAAGTATCTCTGAGTAGATGTTACACTGCTCTCAGTGTCAGATGAAAGGAGTCAGTGTCTGATGTAGCTGTTACCGCTCTCAGCTCTCAGTGCCTAAGATACAAGGGTGTTGCAAAAGATCTCAGTGGATGAGGCCTGTTCAAAGCTCAGTGTCTGATGAGTGTGTGAAAGGAGTGTTGATTGAGCCTGTTACACCGCTCTCAGTGTCTGATGGAAGTTACACCGCCTGTGGTGGCTTTTGAATGCAAATGGAAGCCTGTTAAAACTTGAAACAGTGTCTGATGAACAATTTGCTCTCAGTGTGAAGAACTGGAAGGGGGGGGGTGGAATGTGGAGACACAGTGTCTGATGTAGGCCTGTTAAAAGAAGTGATAAAAAGGCCTGTTACACCGCTCTCAGTGTACACAGCTCTCAGTGTCTGAAAGAGTGAGGCCGGAGTATCTCGAGTGCCTGAGATGGAAGGCCTGAATAACGGTCTCAGTGTCTGAAAGAAGTGTTTAACTAAAGTTGAGGAGGAATTAGGGCCTGTTACACCTAAAGTGTCTAGATAGATGGCCTGTTAAAGCTCTCAGTGTCTGAAAACGAAGGGCCTTAGCATTAATGAAGAAGACAGCCTGTTGCACAGATTGATGTCTGACAAAGGAGTGTACACGCTCTCAGTGTGGCCTGTTACACATTCATAGCCTCCTGATGTCTTGTTAAACAAGTTGGTCTGATGTAGGCCTGTTACACAGCTCTGTGGTTTCTCAGTGTTATTGGCCTGTATAATCAATTCTGTAAACCTCAATTCTTTCCACTAACCTCATTGTTGTGAGCACCAGGTCAGGCTGTCTTGACTTTAAAATGTCTCTGCACAGTTATCAGCACAGAACTGAGGAGTTACTCATCAGCAGCTCTCAGTGTCTGATGTAGGCCTGTTACACTGCTCTCAGTGTCTGATGTAGGCTTGTTACACAGCTCTCAGTGTCTGATGTAGGCCTGTTACACAGCTCTCAGTGTCTGATGTAGGCCTGTTACACTGCTCTCAGTGTCTGATGTAGGCCTGTTACACTGCTCTCAGTGTCTGATGTAGGCCTGTTTGCTTCAGTGTCACAGCTCTCAGTGTCTGATGTAGGCCTGTTACACCGCTCTCAGTGTCTGATGTAGGCCTGTTACACTGCTCTCAGTGTCTGATGTAGGCCTGTTACACAGCTCTCAGTGTCTGATGTAAGCCTGTTACACTGCTCTCAGTGTCTGATGTAGGCCTGTTACACAGCTCTCAGTGTCTGATGTAGGCCTGTTACACTGCTCTCAGTGTCTGATGTAGGCCTGTTACACTGCTCTCAGTGTCTGATGTAGGCCTGTTACACAGCTCTCAGTGTCTGATGTAGGCCTGTTACACTGCTCTCAGTGTCTGATGTAGGCCTGTTACACAGCTCTCAGTGTCTGATGTAGGCCTGTTACACCGCTCTCAGTGTCTGATGTAGGCCTGTTACACTGCTCTCAGTGTCTGATGTTACACAGCTCTCAGTGACCTGTTACACCGCTCTTAGTGTCTGATGTAGGCCTGTTACACCGCTCTCAGTGTCTGATGTAGGCCTGTTACACCGCTCTCAGTGTCTGATGTAGGCCTGTTACACCGCTCTCAGTGTCTGATGTAGGCCTGTTACACCGCTCTCAGTGTCTGATGTAGGCCTGTTACACCGCTCTCAGTGTCTGATGTAGGCCTGTTACACCGCTCTCAGTGTCTGATGTAGGCCTGTTACACCGCTCTCAGTGTCTGATGTAGGCCTGTTACAACGCTCTCAGTGTCTGATGTAGGCCTGTTACACCGCTCTCAGTGTCTGATGTAGGCCTGTTACACCGCTCTCAGTGTCTGATGTAGGCCTGTTACACTGCTCTCAGTGTCTGATGTAGGCCTGTTACACTGCTCTCAGTGTCTGATGTAGGCCTGTTACACAGCTCTGTGTCTGATGTATGTAGGCCTGTTACACAGTTCTCAGCGTCTGATGTAGACTTGTTACACCGCTCTCAGTGTCTGATGTAGGCCTGTTATACCGCTCTCAGTGTCTGATGTAGACCTGTTACACAGCTCTCAGTGTCTGATGTAGGCCTGTTACAATCTCTCAAGAATCATTGGCGGGTCGGATGAGGTTGCTAGACCTATACCAATTCTTTCGCAGACAGCCACTAGAGCCCATTTGCCAAGAGGGTCATCCACGCAAGAACTGACCTAACCATACCCTGCTGTACTTCACGGGTTGAAAGAGCATCTGTGCAGTGTTAAGTGTTGATAACATTTTTATCTTAAATGTACTAATGGCATGAACCCCTCGGTCATTTTTTCCTTTTCCACCTAGAAACGTCCAGGTGTTTGGTTCAGACTGTTATTACTCAGTAATCCCAGGTATGTAAAAAAAAAAAAAAGACTTGATAGTTGATTTATTATTCATTCCAAGTTATCTAACTCCTTAAGGAACTTAGGGGAGAGAGAGAGAGAGAGAGAGAGAGAGAGAGAGAGAGAGAGAGAGAGAGAGAGAGAGAGAGAGAGAGAGATTGAGAGAGAAATTTCAACCTCTCTCTCTTTCTCTCTCTCTCTCTCTCTCTCTCTCTCTCTCTCTCTCTCGTTGTAATTTTTTTTTTTGCAAAGGAAGTTTGCTACGGATTCTAGATTTTTTAAAATAGTACAAAACAGAGACAGGGTTTTTACCACTAATTATAAAGGATTTAAAGAACGTGAGGTGTAAAAGTATTTAATTCCCGCACACTAGTTCACATAAACCATTTAATCATTCAACTAATTTCGTGAGTTTTGATGTGATTTGAAGAACTGGAGTGAAAAATCATCTTATCACGAAACTGATGAATTGAGTTGAATGCAGAATTTAGGCCAAAGGCCAAGCACTGGGACCTATAAGGTCATTCAGCGGTGAAACGGAAACTGGCAGTAAAAGGTTTGAAAGGTGTAACAGGAGGAAAACCTCGCAGTTGCACTATGAATCAACTGTTAGTAAAGGGTGGAGAGTAAGAAGGAAGAAAGAGAATATGAAAGGAGGTACAGCAAAAGGAACGAAAAGGGTTGCAGCTAGGGTCAGAAGGCGTGCTGCAAAGAACCTTAAGTAATGCCTACAGTGCACCGCATGAGGTGCACTGGCGGCACTAACCCCCTACGGGTACGGAAGTGTTTCTAAAGAAATTATATTAACAAGAATAAATGCACGTGGACTATTAGCTCTGAGGTATTGAAGAAAATATCACAGTATCAATCATAAACTCAGTCTTAGCGGTTTTACAAAATTCCATTCATGTGTGACACTATTATGAAATATCAATACAGAGGCTTAAGATTGTTTGATGAACTGTTATGGAGTGTGGATTAAGACGGCAGAATAATTTTTGAACCACGAATTAGGTTCATAGGCAACATGACTCGAAGTCTACTGAGGAAAATATTTCCTCTAATAATGGATGGATATGAAGCATTGTTTGGAAAATTATATATAAATAACTTATAAATATAAATATAAATATGTCACATATGTATAAATTGAATAAACATATATATGTGTATTTATATTATATTTATATATATGTATAAACTGAATATATATATATTATAATATATATATATATATATATATATATATATATATATATATATATATATATATATATATATATATATAGATATATATATAGAGAGAGAGATAGAGAGAGGGGGAATCTCAAGCAGTCATTAATACCTCGAAAACATCATAAAAAACCGTACCCAGCGCTAGTTTACGAGGTGCGAAGGAAACGAGCAGGATAAGATTACTGCTACTTTATTGATGTTGTTTTAGATTTAGCTGGCCTTGTGCCAGCACGGGCTCTGCTTCTAGAGCAGCCCGTAACCCCTATGTTGATGATGAGTCTGTGAGATGGGTAGGCTGGATGGAAATTTTATTACGATGCATGAAAGTGATTTTGGTGGGGGTACTTTATTGAGGACACAGGCAGGCGGACTGACGTCACGCCGAGGAATAACATTTGACAATAAATACAATAAACAAACACACTTTGAGTTACACAAATGAGCAATAGCAGAGTTGTATACATTCTGATACCTGAGAAAAAGAAACACATAACACACAAGTTGGTAGCAGGTGAATATTTACATAAATCAATTTAAATGACTGGGGATGTCTGAATCTGCGTGACCCGTTGTCCTAGGAGCGGCGATCCTAGGAGAGGCAAAGAAAACGGGTCGCCACCACAGAAAACCCGCTTAGCGGGGACTTTACACTAGTATCGACACAGCAATTGCAGCGACCAAGCATATTAAACACTATATGACCCAAAAAGACTGCGGACACATCAAGCAGAAATGCCACTTAGTGGCTAAGTCAGTAAAGCACACTCTTGCAACCTTTCTGGGTCTAAACGACTGACCTCACTGACACTGCGGTCTGAAGAAATTGATTGGCTGAATTGATTTCAGAGATTTATTTTTAACTGATTACGGCCACTGCCACATTCGTGCTTTTAAAAATTTTGATGTAGATCGTGCAATCTGATACTGCATATTATATATATATATATATATATATATATATATATATATATATATATATATATATATATATATATATATATATATATATTATATATTTCATTAGAGGGTCTGACCAGGAATGCTAGGACGAGGTGAACCTTTTCACAATTCGTTCGAGGTTTTGTGAATCATATTTACATCTGGGAATTTCTGCTGGTACAAATTACAGAATAGTTGTTTTCTGTACTTTGTACCAGCAGAAATCCCAGATGTAAATATCATTTAACGATTACGTTGAATGAATTGTGAAAAGGTTCACCTCGTCCTAGTATTCTGGTCCTTTCTATTCTATAGAAATATAAATATATATATATATATATATATATATATATATATATATATATATATATATATATATATATATATATATCTGTTTTCATGTACGTATAAGAATGTACAGAAACGCCAAAATGGTGACAGAGAGAGAGAGACCAAGAAAACAATTGTGCACAGTCGCCCATATGAAAGTACAGGACAGTGCCATTCGTTCGCCGACTTCGACACAAAGAAGGATTTTGAAGACCGAGTTGTGTGGGCGAAACGTAATTAAAGGGAGACGTTTTCACCTAGTTTCTAACTATGTAAACCTCTTTAATGGGTCGATGGATGGTTCCTGCTGGTGCCAAGAGCCCATCCCCACCCTCACCCCAAACCCCCCTTTAAAAATTTCGTTTCCTCCCACTGACTGAAATAAGGCAAGTGAACGTCACGTGTTTATTGGCAAGGGAACTTAGAATTTAGGACAAATGCCAAGCGCTGGGACCTGTGAGTTCAATCAGCAGTGAAACAGAAATTGACAGTAAAAAGGTTTGAAAGGTGCCCCAGGAAGAAAACCTCGCAGTTGCATCAACAAACAATTGTTAGGAGAGGCTGAATACCAAGATGGAAGAAAGAGAATATGAACGGAGGTACAGTAAAAGGAATGAAAGGGGTTGCAGCTGGGAGCCAAAAGGACGCTGCAAAGGACCTTAAGTAATGCCTACAGTACGCCGCATGAGTGCACTGACGGAATGGCACCCATGCGGAGATCAAGTGTTTATTGAAAGAGAGAAGAAAGAGTCTCCAGTAATTTGGTCTGGAGCTTTGCAGAAACAAGTTCAAACATAATAAATCCATTAGTTTCCATGTGCAATAGGGTCTTCATTATTTTGATGTCCGAGAGCTGCAAAATATTCTGTGTCGCGTCTACAAGACCTATAAACATTGTATAGCCAAGCCATCCAGATTGAGCATCGTATAAAGCCTTGCTAAAATGGCTCCAGTGATGGATCTGTCATGCTAGTGACAAAAAAAGTTTCTTTTTCTTAATTTTTTTTTATACGAAGTTCTGATTCCTACTGCATGAACTGTATAAATCCCCTCGACAGATGAAGTTTTCATTTCTCATCCTGAACTCAAAGAGTCCCCACTGATTGATTGATTGATTTATAGATTTTAGGCATACATACCAAACACTGAGGCAACTAATGCCATTCAGCGCTGAAACGAAAATTGACAGTAAAAGTCTGAAAGGCGTAACAGGAGGAAAACCTCGCAGTTGCACTATGAATCAACTGTTAGGAGAGGGTGGGCAGTAAGACGGAAGAAAGAGAATATGAACGGAGGTACCGTAAAAGGAATGAAAGCGGTTGCAGCTAGGGGCCGAAGGGACGCTGCAAAGACCCTTGAGTAATGCCTACATCCATAAATACTGAACAAGTTAATTGGCGGAGATGTGAGGAAAACTTCAATAAGATTTGTAGATGATACATTTCTACGTTCATTGTATTTTCTTCTTTTTATCATTACTGTGATTATTATCATTATAGAGCTTTGCTATTTTAAATTTTCATATTCAGCCTTCTGGACCTGACCTCTGTAACCAACGAAGGTCCCTAGCTGGAAATTAATCGTATGCGATCTGTTTTTTAATTATCATTTTTAATATTCTTTAAATATTATTCTCAATATGATTATTGTCATTACCATAATTATGAATACTATTTTTTCTACTACTTCAGCAACTGTGTGGATATTGCCGATTATCATTTTTTGAAATGTTATCTCGCGTATATAGATTGTGCGCATGGTATCGTCTCTACATTGTACGAGTATATTCCATGTATATGGCATTGAGCTGAAATGAAATTCATTATTATTATTATTATTATTATTATTATTATTATTTATTATTATTATTATTATTATTATTATTATTATTAGGGAAATTATTAGGGACAGATCTCCATCATTACTTTGACCTTTCCCACAACACCCAAACTTCTTGGATATATGAGCTACAAGGTCTGGAATACATTTAGTAGACAAATGACTAATACTCCCATTTCATAACGTATAGCTTCGTGGAACGGAATCGAATTTAGAATTTAGGCCAAAGGCCGATCGCTGAAAGGGAAATTGAGAGTAGAAAGATTTGAAAGGTGTAACAGGAGGAAAACCTCAAAGCAGTTGCGCTATGAATCAATTGTTAGGAGAGGGTGGAAAGTAAGATGGAGGAAAGCGAATATGAACGGAGGCACAGTAAAAGGAATGAAAGGGGTTGCAGCCAGGAGCCGAAGGGACGACGCAAAGTTCTTAAATAATGGCTACAGTGCACCTCCTACGGGTGAGAAGGCATCATGTGACCTAATCTGACCTTAAACATCTGGTGCTTTTTCTCTGACTGCCACTGTATATA
Source organism: Macrobrachium rosenbergii (assembly GCF_040412425.1). Classification (NCBI taxonomy): domain Eukaryota; kingdom Metazoa; phylum Arthropoda; class Malacostraca; order Decapoda; family Palaemonidae; genus Macrobrachium; species Macrobrachium rosenbergii. Next base: position 50,934,940 of record NC_089766.1, read on the forward strand.
TATATATATATATATATATATATATATATATATATATATATATATATATATATATATATATATATATATATATATATATATATATGTTCTCGGGATGCATTCTTGCTAGGTGACAAGTCTATTATATGCGTGTTAATGTTATGTGCGTTTCTTTTCAGATACAGACTGAAAAAAAAAATCACCGAAACAATATGAACGCCAAGGTAACTGCATTGCTGCTGATGGTGTTTGGTGAGTATTCCTTCATCAAGTTATAAAATAGTTAGAGAAAATATAGACACTATCAATTACGCAGAGTGAGTGGAAAGAATGATCATTATCGTACCTTGCCAAACCACTCGAAGTGGGATGGACTTGCCCTTTCCGTAAAATAGCCATAAGTGATTCAAAAAACCTCCATTAAAAACTGACCTTTGTATCTCGAGGTTATCAAACATCATTACCCTCTCATTCTCACGTTTTTAATTTCAATCGTTCATTTTTTCATTATTCTCCTACGAACTTGCTGGCGCGCGCTGGAACCCGGGGCTGCTGTCTCCCCTGTCCTCCTGATTCCCCTACCTATCCGTCACCTACTGGGCGGACAAACAGGTTTGCAGGGGGAGGGTGGATGTAACCCATACCCTCCCATTCTCCTACCCACCCTGTCCTCAACTGGGTGGACAAACTGGTTTGCATGAGACAAACAAGATCCACTCGGATATTATTATTATAGAAGATATATCAAATGACTGAACTCGCAATCATATCAAACAAATGATCAGATTTTCAAAGCATAGTGTTTTATCCTGCGGTGAATTCCATTCAACTTTTTGTTCACGCACCCATGTTGGCAGAACCCGGCCACGTATGAAATAGATGACAAGCATTCTCGACTTTTGCCGGAAAATTGTCAAACAAGAAAACCTCACGTTTCTTTTCTATTTTGGAAATAATAATAATAACTGGAGCTAGAGAACAGCATGGTTCTCAAAAACTGACTGAATCTCTTTGGCTATAGTATCAGAACGCTCAAATATCAACGATGCAGACATATTATTGAAGTCTCTTTTGTCATTTTCTGTAAACGTCACCACTACTGTTTTCGAATTATGTAATGGCTTACTTTATCTTTGTTTCCTTTATTCTTAACACCACATCTTGTTTACAAACCTACAAATCAATTCCATGATCCTAACGACCTGAACTTGATCTCATAATACAATTCTTATTCCCCAGGGTCTAAAGGTGACTACTGAGCGGCAGAATAGAGTAGAACAGAATATAGAAATTAGGCCAAAGGGCAAGCACTGGGACTATGAGGTCATTCAGTGCTGAAAGGGAAATTGAGAGTAAAAAGGTTCTGAAGGTGTAACAGGAGGAAAAAAGATAAGTCTACCTTAGTTTAACCAGACCACTGAGGAGCTGATTAACAGCTCTCCTAGAGAGGGCTGGCCCGAAGGATTAGATTTATTTTACGTGGCTGAGAACCAACTGGTTACCTAGCAACGGAACCTACAGCTTATTGTGGAATTCGAACCACATTATGACGAGAAATGAATTTCTATCACCAAAAATAAATTCCTCTAATTCTTCACTGGCCGGTCGGAGAGTCGAACGCTGGGCCAACAGCGTGCTAGCCGAGTGCTCTACCCACCCCTACAAAGCATGGGAACTGAGCAGCGGAGGCAAGGAACAGATCAGTCTCTAAAAGAAGAGTGTAAACACACACACACCCTCAAAATCAGCACATAAGCCCATCTCCATGCAAGTGAGACCTGGGGAAACAAGGCAATGGTTGCTGATATCTGAAGTGCTACACCTGTAGTTCCTGCCCCAAAGTACTCCATACCAAGCTCACAGGAACTGTCGTGTCCCAATGAAAGCCTATCCTACATGATCTTTTCCTCACACAATACACACTTCCCCACCTACAACCTTTTACTGCAAATTTCTGCCTGTGCATGCAAACATCTTAAGAACCTTAAGAACCTTAAGTAATGCCTACAGTGCACCGTGCGTGAGGTGCTCTCACGTGTGTGTGTGTGTGTGTGTGCATAATTACTTGAGAGAGTATTTAATTAGCAATCAGAGAGTTTCAAGTATCTTTTCCAGCTAAAATCCAATCCCTGGGACAGTTCGGTATACAGGACCACGGCCCAGACTCAGGTAAGCTTTGGTTGTACATTCCAGTGCCTGATATCGTTTATTACTACGGAAATATATAGAAAAGTTTTGCTGAAGTTTGCAGATGTCTTACATAATTATTATTTCTCCGGTTTTTGGGACTAGTTCTATTATGAACGGCGTTTCCGCCAGTTTGTCCACACACACACTAGGATTGGATTATAGAATTTAGGCCATAGGCCAAATGCTTCAGCACATAGTGCTGAGGTCATTCAGCGATTCTTCTGAAAGGAATATTGAGAGAAATGGTTTCATAGGTGTCCTCCAGGCCATTTGATCAAACCTCCTCATCTGACTGGTTAAACAGTTTTGTTTATAGAGGGTGCAAAGTCTGATGGAATAATATGATGAGAATTAAACATGAACGTTTGAGGTTTACAGAGAAAAGGAAGAGAGAGAGGTTGCAGCTAAAAGGGTTCGAAGGGACACACATACACACACTGGTCAAGTTTCAAGTGTCTTTTATGTACATTTTCTCCCCTTCCAAGTTTTTGCTGAAGGTTATAAATGAATTACACATCTATTATTTCTGAGGTTTTTGGGGCCAGGAATGAATAAACTGTTTGCATTACATAAAATGATTACAACCTAAAAATGCCTGATGCCTCCTCTCAGTCACTCCCATTTTGTTTTGAATGTTTCCATCAACCAGAGCCTTCTGTAATATCGACATACCATTATATCTTCATTTCTTTCAAAATGGCTGCCATTTGATTTAGGCTTCTGTATGAAGGTACTCCGTGATTCGGACAGGTCTTCTTCAACAATTTCCAAATTCAGGTTTCTCAATCATTCCCAAAAGCCTTTATAGCCTCTTCAGTCTTGGTTCGTGCGGTTGTTGATCACCTCCTTAAAAATACTCATAGTAGAACGAGTCTTGAAATGGAGAAACAAATCCACAATAATGTATGGGTACGTATGTATAAAAATAAATCCCGGATCTTTCCTAGATAGTGACCCCCAAGGGTTTCAACCAGGTATGTATCCACCTTTGCGGCGTGTTGAGTGCAACCCCGTTGGGGATTTCCGTAAAGATATAAACAAAATACTGCAAATATCGTAAAGATAATGACCCCCAAGAAATATTAGTTCTAGATAATGACCCCCGAACTTTACTGGGGGTCCCTGTCCAGGAAAGATCCTAAATTTCTACAGAGAGCTTTCGGGAATCTGCTCGATTCCCCATTTCAATTTGATTCAAAATGGGAATCGAACAGATTCCCGAAAACTCTCTGTACAGATTTATTTCTAAATACACGTACCAATACATAACTGTGGATTTGTTTCTCAATCTCGATAACCTCCCTGATAGCAAGTATCACTCCTTACTTACTGAAACCTCTTGCTGTCCTCATCCACTGTCAAATTATCGTCACAAAAGTGTCAGTGAAGTTGATTTCTTGTATCATTTACGACACTTTAATTTTCACTCAAAAGACTTCTGGTTTATTCTCTGTCTCAGTTTGCTTCACACTCCAATTACCACTACTCCTTATGTCTGGCTTTCTGTGATTATTTCTTTGTTTCGTCTCGTTCCATTAATTGTATCTACTCCTCTCCCTCTTTCTGGTCCCGTTACCTCTCAAAGGTTCTTGAAGTTTTACCAGTTTTTTTTTTATATAACGTTATGATGCGTTGAAGTATTTGTAGTGCATTTATGGATTGAATGAATGCTGCATGAAAATTTCCCTAAAATATTTTCCTTGTTTTCAGATTTAAATGATGTGTAGTAACAAAATGTACCTATGTTTCTAATTATTACCGATCATCTAACATCCTCGGCAGTTATATCTGCAAAACATTCCTAAAGTAATGATCCCAATGAGTTTTGTATCAGTGAGTTTTTTTTTTTTACTTCAATTCAAGATTAACTTTCCGACCACAGGGGATAATCCATATACGCACTTTCTGTTATCCTACTTCCACCTGAATGTTAGTTTTTAGTTTTCCGCCCTCAAATCTTAAAAACTGCTGAGGCTAGAGGGCTGCAAATTGATATGTTGATCATCCGCCCTCCAATCATCAAACATACCAAATTGCAGCCCTCTAGCCTCAGAAGTTTCATGGGCCGTGGCTGAGAGTTTCATACAGCATTACAAACTGTACAGAAAACTCGAATGAGAAGAAGAAACTTCGGCGCATTTTTTACTTTGCGGCTATTCCAGGAAACCCTCCCAGGCCTCTGTTTTTTTCATTTGATCGTCCGGAACTGACTCGCCCACAATTTCTGTTTTATTGACTACCTCTTTCCTCTCCTTCGAAACCTCTTCATTTTTGCATTCCACTGCTTTTCTCCCTTCTTCACAAAGCTCATGGTTTTGAGTTCAACAACACCTAAACGATGCATCCTCCTTTGGATGAACCAGGTAAACTGAATTTCTTGTTCGAGGTTCTACGTACGCAGCTTTCTCCTCTGGTACATTTATTTGTAGAAGGTAACTTGTTACTTTCACTCCATTGAGATTAATGCATGGTTATTGCCTGGACTTTCAGCGGGGTTTCCATTTACAGTCATTCTCCTAAAAATCCATCTCAAGTATACCAATATCCCCACCAATATGCAATCCTACAGGACATGTGATTTCCTCCCATACAGGATCGAGGAATGCTTCATGCTTGAGGGAGGCCTTAACCGAGTCCTTCGTTGGAGGGCCCTTGATCCTTCCCATCAAATCGAGGTCCTCCAGCTTCGTCGTGGTGTCAGAGGGCCAATATGATCACGCCCACCATACTCACCACGCCCACGAGGAACATCAAAGTCACGAACCCCATTTTGCATCCACTAACTCCACAATAGATGTCTACTTGGGGGCCACCGCTACCTTGGATTGTACAGTACATGGCGTCACCAATGAATCGGTAGGTCGTAGGCACTACAAGGTATTCTGTGAACAATTAGGATAAAACGAGAGTTGTTTTGGCATGCAAACATTTCGTCTCCTTTCATTTGATGACCAAGTAGAATTTCTAACAAAATGGCAATAGCAGTTCACTAACCCCTCGGTTCCCAAACACAAGTCACTTCTTCAAGGTCTTAGGGCATCTCTTCTAAAATGCCAAATTACATAACGTATCTAAGTTTCATTTCCCCATATTTCAAGAAAAATGTTAGAAATGCAAGTAATACTGTTTGCGCCGTTTACCCATTTTTATCCTGCTGTTAATAATTTATTAGAATGTCAGACTTCTTGCAAAATCTAAAAAATGTAAAACGTGACAAGTGTCTTAGACGGCTAATTATTATTATTATTATTATTATTATTATTATTATTATTATTATTATCAGAAGATGATTATTATTCAGAAGACAAACCCTATTCATAGGGGAACAAACTTGAAACCAAGCTTCCAAAGAATATGGTGCTCGTTAGGAGGTAAGAGAAGGTAAGGGGAGTCACTTATTAAAAATAAATTAATAAATAGATAGAAATGTATTAAGCTAATTGATTGTTTTAATTGACCTGCAAGAAACATCAGATCTGAATGTCTGACATCTCCTGAGTGCCACTACTTCTGAATTACAGATAAGACAGCCGGAACGCTCTCTCTGAGATGAGATGTTGTTTCATTAACTGCCATACACAAACAGAGCTGGCTGGTTGGAATATAGAATTTAGGCAAGAGGCCAGGCGCTGGGACCTACGAGGTCATTCAGCGCTGAAAGGGAAACTGACAGCACGAAGGTCTGAAAGGTGTAACAGCAGGAAAACCTCGCAGTTGCACTGTGAAACCATTGTTAGAGAGGGTGGAAAGTTAAATGGAAGAATGAGAATATGAACGGAGGTACAGTAAAAGGAATGAAAGAGGTCGCAGCCAGGGGCAGAAGGGACGCTGCAAAGACCTTCAAGTGTGTTACCCTTGTCAACAAGCTGCTGTGTGCCAAAACATTAATCCTCCAAAATGTGGAAATGGATTAATCCGTAACCCTGTTTCTAGGAGGATTAGCATTTCTTCACAGATCGCATTTCATAGTATGTTCAAATATATATATGTATATCTATAATATGAATACAAATGTCGCTTAATATCAATCACACAACCTCAGGAATATATGTATGTATTTATGTTTGATAAATGGATCGGTGGCTCAGTGGGTAGATCGTCGACTGGAGGTTCACGTGGGAAAGACAAAGCACCGATCCATTTATCACTTATAAAGTGATTTCCCCATCGGGATATCCATACTGATTTCAAGCGACATTTGTGTTTCATGATTGTATAAAATGAGTGATGAACCCATATATATGTATAGAAATGTATGTATGACATCAGTATGTATGTATGATGGAGGCTCCAAAGCAACACAGTATTCCCATTCATACTATAATTGTTAAACTGAGGATGAATCACTCAGAAATCCCTGTATAAAACATCAGCCACCATAACTTCATGGATCTCATTGCTCTTCTATTGCAATACCTCCTCCACTTCATTTCTTCAGCATTTCCTAGGTCTTACTTCTCCTACCTTCCGATATTTTTTAATTATATGTACACTTTACCTGGCTACTGTCCTCCATTCTCTCAACGTGACCAAACCCTCTCAAAATACTCGAATAATGCACAATCAGTTTCAAAAGCTTGAACCTATATGTCGTTGCCATACAGGAAAGATGGTTAAACAGTTGTTTTCGAAATAGTTCTTTTGCAATATCCAGCTTTGGCTTCCATATACACTCTGACTCTTTCAAGTGTTCTAAAAACTCTCAAATATTTTCCTTGCTTCTCTTTTTTAGTTATCCACTTCCCCTCCCCTTCCCCTCCTCTACTATCCTACCATTATTACATCTACTCCCAGATATCTATCTATACAACTCAATCACTTCCATTTTTCTGCATTTCCATTTTCCATTTTCAACTCTCTTATTACAAACACCTCCACATTCTTGCATTAATTTCTGCAACTTTTCTTCAGTATCAACAGTCAATTTTGCACCTTCTGCAAACATAATCTACTTCACATTCCCACTTCATGATTTCTTTTTATTTATCCAACGACTTGGCAACTACAGCTAATGTCTTTTCTCTGACTTCTTGCATTACTCCATTCATACAGATAATGAACTGCCAAGGAGACATGACACACCCCATTCACTGACCCACTTTTACACTAAACGAGTCACTCTCCCGTCCCCAAGTTCTAACGGACATTTATTTAGTAATTAGATATTCAGAGAGATGACTTACAGCACACGACTGGATGACATTGTGATTCATTTTTGGTTTTCTGTAAAAGAAAACTATTGAGATGGCTTTTTGTCTGTCCGTCCACACTTTTTCTGTCCGCCCTCAGATCATCCACCCTCCAACCGTTAAACATACCAAATTGCAGTCCTCTAGCCTTAGTAGTTTTTATTTTGTTTAAGGCTAAAGTTAGCCATGATCGTACATCTGGCACCGCTATAAGGTAGGTGCCAACAACACAAGCCACATCTGGCACCGCTATACGGTAGGTGCCAACAGCACAGGCCACCACCGAGCCGTGGCTGAAAGTTTCATGGGTCGCGGCTGAGAGTTTCATGGGCCGTGGCTGAGAGTTTCATCCAGCATTATATACTGTAGAGAAAACTCAATTGCGGTGATGAAACTTCGGCTGATTTTTTTGTTTTTGTTTTTTTATTGATATCCTTCAGAAGTTCAAGTGAAGATGCAATGCATAACTACCCTAATGCTAGTCTCCTTGTATATTTTAATATTTTCTTATCTGTTTATTAATTTATTTTTTCTTTTTAATAACTGAGATATCTTTTTTTCTGTATTTCCCTTTACCTTCTCTTACTTCCTAATGAGCTCCATATTCTTTGGAAGCTTGAATTTCAAGTCAGTGGCCCCTTTGGTGGGCTTGTTCCATACGAATGGGGTTCATCTTCAGAGTAATAATAAACAAATTCTCAAAACCAGCAGGGAAATATTAAAAAGGTCTGCATTCATTATGCACTGATTTTTCCAGATATCATGGCTCAGAGATGTTGATGACAATTTGGAATTACTCACATGGGAATCGCATACATACTCTAAAGATAACAGGTAAGGTTATATAATCTATCTCTCTCTCTCTCTCTCATTTTCCTCCTTACTCTGCTTTATCTTATTACAATTATTTATTTACTTTTCATTCTTAAGCTTTCTGGTCTTTATCCCCATGTCTCTAGTCTCTACAACACTTTTCATTTTCTCTCTCTCTCTCTCTCTCTCTCTCTCTCTCTCTCTCTCTCTCTCTCTCTTCTTCTCTCTTTTTCTCTACTCTGCCTCATCTTATTACAATTTTCCTACTTTTCACTCATCTTATTACAATTATTCTTATCCTTTTCATTCTTAAACTTTTCAGGTCTTTATCTCTCTCGTCTCTGCCAAACTTTTCTCTCTCTCTCTCTCTCTCTCTCTCGATTATGCGGCCTCTTGAATCTTGACCATTTACAAAAAATATCATCGGTTGTGGGTAAATAATAACAGGACAAATTTACTCACTCAGAGGAACCTGTTTACTGTCTAGCAATAACTCCAATTATCCATCTTTCTCTAATTTCCAAACCTTACCGGTCATATCATTTCCTGTTTATTTGAGTATTTATCTCAATAATATGCACTGTGTATCTTGTTTTACTAGGTTCTTCTGCCAATCCGGGAGCTAATCATTTTCACGGTTCAATTCAGATTAGAATCAGCTCCAATACAGGACTGGCTGATCGTCTGGTTAAGATGGCTTTGAAGCTAGTTGACTGAGCTTATTCTGTTACATAAAAAAGGTGCCATTTCTCTATTTTTTTTTTCACCAAAAGCAGCAGCTGCTTTCCATAAAATATTATTCGGCGGGGTAGTTTAAGATCTAAACAAATAGAACAGAATACAGAAAATTATTCAAAGGCCAAGCACTGGGACCTATGAGGTCATTCAATGCTGAAAGGGGAAATTAACGGTAAGGAGGTCTGAAAGGTGTAACAGGAGGCCAACATTGCAGTTGCACTGAGAAAGAACTGTTAGAGAGGGTGGAAAGCCAGATGGAAGAAAGGGAATATGAATGGAGGTAAAGTAAAAGGAATGAAAGAGGATAGTTTTAAGATTCAGTCCGAATCAAAGTCTTGAAAGCTCTCTGCATCTCTGCTACGTGGCAATATCACTCAGTATCTCAACGTGGCTAGTTTTGTTATTCAGAAACTATTGAGATGGCTATTTGTCTATCGGTCCGCACTTTCTCTGTCCGCCCTCAGATCATAAAAACTACCGAGGCTAGAGGGCTGCAAATTGGTATGTTGATCATCCACCCTTCAATCATCAAACATACAGAATTGCAGCCCTCTAGCCTCAGTAGTTTTTATTCTATTTAAGGTTAAGATTAGCCACGTTTCATGCGTCTGGCAGCGGTTACCGGAGGCGTCGCCGACGAACCTTCACTCGAACACATTTTGTACTTGTTTCATTGTTACCTTCAGGTACTCGCTGCTCCAGGAATCCGGGGACAAGTGGCAACGGTGGCGGCTCGTAATCAAAGACGCTCAAGTGAAAGACCAAGGCCAGTATCGCTGTCAGGTAGCCACCCAGCCACCAATGTTACTCATCTCCACTCTCAAGGTCACAGGTGAGAATCTTGAAGTAATTTTATTCATCAATTTCTTATCTGGCAAGTATCATTACAATGATTGTTACCAATACTACAATTGGTGTTGATGTTATTGTTGCTTTTGACGGAAATAGTGATATTATCAATTTTTGCAGCTTTCTGATTGGATGGAACAAGAAAATTCGCTTTAGACAAAAAGTTACAGGAGAAGCTTTTAAAGTTTTGGAATTAAAAAACACCAATATTTTTGTGCTATTCATACAGGGCTGGGGTCACTACCACATACCGCAGATATCTACAGGACCAATGACTGTAAAAACGAATAATTTGATTAAATATTAACTAAAGACCCGAAGTAATAATGATGCACAATTTTGCTTACCAGGAGGTAACAAAGAATCAGTTTCTTGGGATCTTTTGAAATCATTGACTCTGGTCCACTGGTACTACAGCCTCCCCAAACCAAATGAGATAGAATATAGAATTTAGGCCAAAGGTCAAGCGCTGGGACCTATGAGGTCATTCAGTGCTGGAAGGGAAATTGACAGTTCTAAAGAGGCAACAATTGTTTGAAAGTCAAATGGAAGAAAGAGAATATAACAGGCACAGTAAAAGGAACGAAAAAGCTAGGGGCCAAAGGCACGTTGCAAAGAACAGTTGCCTACAGTGCACCTCATGAGAACAGACGGCGCTTAAGGGGGCTTAGGAACGAGGATACAACAAACTGTAACCTGATCTGTCCTACAGCCGTAGCTTTGTAACAGAAAAAGTTTATCCGGTTGTCCAGAACTTTACAAAGCTTTACATAACCTTTATAAAACTTTATAAATCGAACCCTTTCAAGGCAAAATATGCCAAATTCACATATCACACGGGCCCCTATTCTACTTAAAACTGTTTGTAAAAAAAAGAGACATTTATAATTATTAATATTTTTGGGCATTTGGATACATGTGTCAAACTATAACATCAGAATTCTTTACTAGGAAGAGTTAAGAAGAGTAGAATGCTGAACATGAATGAGTGAATGAACTTTAAAATATTTAGTCTCAATTCTACATTTAAGGCAACATTTTATTTCAATATAAAATACCCCAGTGCATGAATAACGAATGAGCAATGATGAATGATGAGAACACAAGTATGAATTATGAAATGAATGAAATGATTTTGTACTTTCGGTTAATAATCACAGGGCATAATAACAGGGCAATAGCAGTGCAAGATTAACGATAAAAAATTAATGAAGTTTGGTGAACAGTCTCACATATAACCATAATTCAGGAGTAAAATGCTTGAATATGACAACACAATTACTGACCAATCCAAGATTCATTCTTGGAGTGTTAAATATCTCAAATGTACAAAATCACTGAAAAATTAAGCTAGCACAGTTTAACCTGTTATTTGCAACTCGCCAGTAATCAGCCAGAGGTCCCACTCACAATCTACAGGCTGATATTTCCCTTTACTTCCTCTTACTTCTTCCTAAAGAACACCATATTCCTTGGAAGTTTGAATCTCAAGACATTGGCCCCTTTGGTGGGCTTTTTCCGTATGAATAGGTTTCATCTCTTGAACGATAATAATAATAATCTGTATTAATAAAATCCGAGTGGATCTTTCTTGTTTGTCCACCCCGGTGTGGGTGGGGTAGGTAGGAGATCGGGATGGTAGGAGAGACATGACACATCCACCCTCCTCCTGGAAACCTGTTTGTCCGCCCTGGGTGGGTGTGGGGGTAGGTGAGGGATTGGGAGGGTAGGGGAGACATGACACATCCACCCTCCTCCTGGAAACCTGTTTGTCCGCCCTGGGTGGGTGTGGGGTAGGTAGGAGATTGGGAGGGTAGGGGAGACATGACACATCCACCCTCCTCCTGCAAACCTGTTTGTCTGCAGGGTAGGTGGGGATTGGGAGGGTAGGTAGAGACATGACACATCCACCCTCCTCCTGGAAACCTGTTTGCCCTGGGTGGGGGTGGGGTGGGTGGGGATTGGGAGGGCAGGGGAGACATGACGGGCAGCGCCAAGTTCCAGCGCAGCGTAGCACGCGCAAACAAGCTCGTAACAAAATATTCTTTATAAACACTCACCATCTCCTGGCGAAGGTCAAAGCTACTTCAAATTAGGATTCGTGAAACAGTCCGTTTTGTCACCAACAAGCAGCAGGGAGGAGTCTGTGGGAATAATGAGTTTTGGTGAGTACGTATAAAGTATAACGTGAACTTATAAAGTTTAACAAGAACTTGAAGTTCTTTGCCTTTCATCCTCACAGACAGAAACTGCTTCATTTCAGTGCAATGGATAATGGGTCAAAATGATTAAATAAATTAAATTACCACACAGCGTACGGTATGAAAAAGTGAAACAGAGAGAAATCATGTGGGAACAAGGGAGATATTAAATAAATTAAAGGAATGAGATAAAAACTGATAAAAACAGGGAAAAACTGCAAAAGAGAGAGAGAGAGAGAGAATTTTTACTCTTTCATCCTAAAACATATGTACCACTTCATTCCAATATTAGAAACACATCTATCCGCCAGATTCAGAAACTTGTTCAGGAACCCACCCTAGCATTGCAGAGCTGCCATCTCCTCAGTCAGTATCTCTCCAGTTATATCTGCTACTCTAACATCCACCAGCTCATTACACTTTCACTCTCCATGGAAAAAACAATTTTACGCTAAAGCTGTAAACCCCTAATTTATTCATCCAATATTCTTATTGCTTATTCCTTATCTCTGTTCAAATCAGCTGTGTGAACCTCTTGATCTGTTAACTTCTTTCACTTCAGCATCTCTTAACCCTAATCCATGTTTCATGCATCGTTTCTATAGATAGATAGATAAAATATAGAATTCAGGCCAAGGCCAAGCGCTGGGACCCATGAGGTCATTCAGCGTTCAAACGGAAATTGACAGTAAAAAGGTTTGAAAGGTGTAACAAGAGGAAAACCTCCCAGTTGCACTTTGAATCCACTGTTGGGAGAGGGAGGAAAATAAGATGTTAGAAAAAGAATATGAATGGAGGTACAGTAAAAAGAGTGAAAGGGGTTGCAGCTAGGGGCCGAAGGGACGCTGCAAAGAACCTTAAGCAATCGTCTTAACTAGATTTATCGCCACATTTTCAACCATTTCAAGCTAAATAGAACTTCGATATATTGTCATTTTTCCTTCACAAGATAATAATCAGGTTACTACCAGTCACTTTAAATCCACTATTACATAAGTGAACTTTCTCTTCCAACTACTGAACTCTGTATTTACAAATAACTAACACATTCTTCATACCATTCGTCTTTCCCAAGAAGACTTATGAATATTCTTTGGAATCCACTTACTACCAACTATCAAACCTCTTTCTCAACACATCCCACAAGGAAACTGTTGAAGCTATTAAAACGAACTGCTTGTGTATTTTATGTCACTAATGAAGAATTGGAAAGGTAGGAAATGTGGAGATACTTAAGAGGTGGAAAAAAGGTTTGTATAGGTGATCGGTGTGTTTTGAGATGTTTTGGTCATGTAGAAAGAATACGTGACAATAGATTGGTGAAAAGGGTATATAATTCAGAAATGCTAGGAGAGAGGAGGATTTAGAAAGTGCTGGAATATTCTGTGACGCACCTCTCTCCTCAACCTACCATCATCAATTATTTTGCTCACAAATACCTATATGAATTAACCACCTCTATTCATCCACCAATTGGGGATAGTGCGGGGAAACTGAATTTCTGCAGTTTCCCTTCACTATTCCCAGTCAGCACTGTGCCATTTGCAAGCAGGAACCTTTCCTATTTCTTTCACCAATAATTTTCATATCACACAACCTTGCCCCTACATCTACTGTCCTGCTGAACTAGCCATTTTGGAACCTATAACTTTAACCTAATCATATTGTCCTAACTGTCCTTTTATACCAGACATTCTGAAACATAACTTTCATGCTCTCCTAACTGGGTTCTTTACACAGAGCCACAAGTCCAAGTGGTCGACGAGCGAGGGACAAAGGTGGTCGAGAAGCACTACAACAGCGGCAGTATGATCGAACTGAAATGCGTGATAGAGTCTGTGCCCTTCCCCTATGGCCATGTCACGTGGAAACGAGGTCAGGAGACTCTCCAATTCAACACGTCAATGGGAGGAATCAGGTAACTTTCAGCCAAGAATGTGGTCGAGATTCAGGGGAAAACTTGCCTTTTTACGGTGACGTACCTTGTCAGGGAAAAACTTGCCTTTTTACAGTGAGGTTTCAAGGTACCAACTGCCCAGAGCCACAGTGAAATGCTGATTTTTTTCTTCTTCACAATAAATCGTGTTGTGGACAAACAAATCCACAGTTATGTATGGATACATGTATTTTAAAATAAATCTCTACAGAGAGCTTTCGGGAATATATTCGATTCCAATTGTCAATCTCTATATGTACCCATACGTAACTGCGGATTTGTTTCTCCGTTTCAAGACTCATGCTATTATAAGCATTTTAGTTTTCTGTAAAAGAACTCTATTGAGATGGCTTTTTGTCTGTCCGTCCGCAATTTTTTCTGTCCGCCCTCAAATCTTCAAAACCACTGAGGCTAGAGGGCTACAAATTGGTACGTTGATCGTCCACCCTCCAATCATCAAACATACCAAATTGCAGCCCCCTAGCCTCAGTAGTTTTCATTTTATTTAAGGTTAAAGTCAGGCATGATCGTGCGTTTGGCACCTCTGTAGGTGCCAACAACACAGGCTGCCACCAGGCGGTGGCTGAAAGTTTCATGGGCCGTGAGTTCCATACAACAGTATACGCTGTACAGAAAGCTCGATTCTTCGGCGCATTTTTTATTTGTTTTAATATCGTGTTATGTTTATCCACAGCGTAAGAGGAGATGCAGATACGGGTTATATTCGAAGTCGTCTCTACGTGGCTAATGCTTCTCCAGCCCACACTGGCGTCTATTCTTGCTGGTACAATAACTACTCCAGCGACGCCGTCACAGTCCATGTCATTGCAGGTACGAAACTCGGATCTTTCCTAGATAGTGACCCCCAAGGGTTTTCGGGGGTCGTTATCTAGGACTATTTCTTGGGGGTCATTATCTTGATATTTACAGTCTTTTGTTTATGTTTTTACGGTAATCCCCAACAGGCTTGTAATGAACACACCGCAAAGGTGGATACGTACCGGGTTAAAACTTACCCTTGGGGTCACTATTTAGGAAAGATCCAGAAACTCTCTACTCATTGACGATTTTCACTAACGCCATGAACTATTATCTATTATATAAAAATCTATATAACGAGAGGTACATTAATATCTTACATACTATTCATACACATACACACACATATTTGTATGCATGGCAAGTGCCTTAAATCCAGGAATGTGGAGGAATGAAAGTCACAGAACACATATTCGGGAAAGCTCACCAAATAACAAATTTTGGAGAGGCTGAAAAGGCGATTGTGCTGTGTGATTTGAATGCAAAAGTTGATGATTGTATATATATACACACATATATATATTCATAGTTTACTTATTTATTTATTCATTCATTTATTAACTTATTTATTCATTCATTCGTTTTTTACAGAGAGGGAGAGAGTGGTTGGTAGAACAAGTTCATAAGTTCCCGTAAATGTAATAAGTTGTTGAAAGTATCTACGAAAAATACTTTGTTGAAAAAATAAAATTATAAAATGGCTGTTGTGGGAAAATAAGTCACCTGAAAATTAAAATGAATGCTTCTTCATTTCCAATTAACATTCACTCTGGCATAAATTATTAAGCACCTTTGACCCCCAACTCTGCTTACTAAACATTAAGGTGAACCAGTAAGTCTCCAGTGGTCTCTTAATGCTGGTTATTCTTTCATATTTTCCCTGAAATGTAAACCATCTTGGTTGTATAATGTCATTAGGGTCATCCAAAGAAAATATGAAAGTAGTTATGGGAACCATCAAGCTCCCTCAGTTGTAAAAAATATAATCATCTTGAGGTCCGTATATTATGAAATTTGTTGTTGGAGATAAATATAAATATGAAATTTCCAGAAAAAAAGAAAACTACAGTCATTTTAAGTTCATGAGACTGTTACTAGTTGATTACAGAACCCAAAACCTCTTGAAAATGATTGCCTTTCAACACGTTACTGGAGGAGGATCTTCCCTAGACAGTGACCCCCAAGGGTTTTAGGGGTCGTTATCTAGGACTAATATTTCTTGAGGGTCATTATCTTTATGATATTTACAGTCTTTTGTTTACGTTTTTATGGTCAACCCCAACGAGCTTGTACTAAACAAGCCGCAATGATGGATACATACCGAGTTAAAGCACTGGGGGTCACTATCTAGGAAAGGTCCCTGGAGGATTCAGTTGGATTTGCCACAAAGGTTTGGTTGTTGCATAAACTTCCTGGTATGAAATGAGTAATATCATTTGCAAGGTTTCTTAACTTTGCCGTGTGGTCGTACAGAGCCAAGTGGTTTTCCATAAGAATTTTTTTGATATGAGACCCTATCCCAGACAATTACACGTGTGTGAACCGTTTCCAGTTATCAGGATTTTGGATCTTTCCTAGATACTGGGCTCCAAGGGTTTTTGGGGGTCGTTATCTAGGACTAATATTTCTTGGGGGTCATTATCTTTATGATATTTACAGTCTTTTGTTTATGTTTTTACCGTCATCCCCAACGGGCTTGTACTGAACACGCCGCAAAGGTGGGTACATACAACTCTTGGGGGTCACTATCAGAAAAACCCTGGAGGATTCAAATGGGTCACTATCTAGATGAGAGATCCAGAACGTTTTTTTTCTAAAGAAAGACAACTACACATGGATTTCCAGTTAGAAAAGCAGAGTCATTGGTTATTAAGACAAGTAAATTCCCTTAATATTCATGTCCACTGCATATATACTGGTAACTGTTCCCAATTTTTTTTATTGTAATGGTTCATGAACATATTCATTCATTCCAGGACCATTCATTGTTATAGCTATAAGGCTAAAAAAGATAAGATAACGGAAAATGAACTGTAAGACTCGCTTTTTCATTTTGACAGAGGTCTTTTGGACCACGGATGAAAACAATTAAGTAAAATTAATTTTCCAACATCTCACATTCTCAAATGATTACATGAACGACCTTACCACAATCCCTCCTTAATCTAATTTCTTTCCTTCATTGCATTTCCAGGCGAGAACTCAGCGGCAATGCAACACGATAAGGTGCCGGATCTCACCAGCGGAGGAGTGCTAGCTATCAATAGCCCACCGAGGCACTTCCCCTCGGTTATTGCGACATACTGCGTGTTGTCATGTTTCCCCTCCGTCTCAGAGTTGCTGAGCTATGCCTTGACGGCCGCGGCTCTTGACCTGGTGGCTTTGTTCGCTCTGATAAAGGGATGGTTTCAGCGTTTTCTGTCTTTGGCAATTTGGGAGACCAACGGGAGAGACTTCTCTCGTAGATGACTGGGTAGGAGCGAGGTCCTTTAAATATTGCTCCGAGTAGACGTAAAGGACTCTGGGTGTCACTTTACAGAATGTGTACATTTTTTTAGGTAATACTTTCTTATATATATATATATATATATATATATATATTATATATATATATATATATATATATATATATATATATATATATATATATATATATATATATATATATATATATATATATATATATATATATATATATATATACCCACAGAACTACCACAAACCATTACCATGGCTTCCTGACTTTCTGTATGAATTTGCAAAGTGTCATATTGCCCTGCGTTTTTAATTTGATCCCTTCTGCTATACTTCACCTAAGACCATCAATATATATGTATATATATATAATATACATATATATGTGTACAGTATATATATTATATATATATATGTGTGTATTCTCAATTATGCTCTTGAGAAAAGTGCCCTTTTCTAATACTTAGCAATCCCTCATTTATCTATCTATTAGCATGTAATTCCATTCAACTGAGCCAACCACAGAATATGACGTAGCTTGAGAACCCTAACAAGAAGGCCACTCACCCTTAGAGATGTGTAAACTTTCCAATATGATTAAACACAAAAGTAAAAGATGACATTAATAACTTCGTCGAGATATTCATTGCCCTTCATTCTGAATTGTAAATGTGTAAAGTTACTGTGAATGTTATCTACCATTTCCATTGCCATGTCTTTTAGGGGGTCCACTCTGAGCAGTAACTTAAAAATGTAACTAGCACTGAAATAAATTATAGGAACTCTCTATACGAAAAAATATCGACCTGTCATAAACGTAAGCTACTTTGGATCAAAAGGGTATATGGAAATCATAATGGTTAGTCAAAAAAATATATAAATAATTTTGGGATGATGATAATGAGATAATGAGGATAATGGAACATAAACAAGTAAAAAATGCGCCGAAGTTTCTTCGGTGCAATTACGTTTTCTGTCCATTGGTGGCCTCAGCCACGGCCCATAAAACTCTTAGCCGCGGCCCATGAAACTCAACCATGGTCCGGTGGTGGCATATGTTGTTGGTACCTATAGCGTTGCCAGAAGTATGATTATGGCTAAATTCAACTTTAAATAAAATAAAAACTACCGAGGCTAGAGGGCTGCAATTTGGTATGTTTGATGATTGGAGGGTGGATGATCAACATACCAATTTGCAGCCCTCTAGTCCCAGTAGTTTTTAAGATCTGAGGGCGGACGGACAGACAAAGCTGGCACAATGGAAACTGCACAAAGACCAAGTATCAAAGCAGCAGGCATCAAATATTCACTAGTGACGTACATGTGTGTAACAAAAAGATTCAACTGACGCCCTCATAACATTCCAGAGGCAACAGCCGAGTCAATATGTTCACAGATAAACACCAAAATAAGTCAGAACAATAAAGTTGGAGGCTAAAATGGCCTGGTCTCAAACCACTGGGCATAAATCATGAGCAAGGATCGTGTACATGTGACTTTTCAAGTCAGCTGACTTCTGACAACAGCAATACCAATATATTAGCAATTCTTTAGAGATACATTATTATTATTATTATTATTATTATTATTATTATTATTATTATTATTATTATTATTATTATTATTATATCACAAATGTTCTAAAATGTTCTAGAGGGTCCACAATAATATAATTGTTAAAGGGCTCGAGTAGAATTTTTATAAAGCTTTCGAACCCTTCTGTGGGTTCATCTTCAGTCAAAATTTGCCTGGAGATGAACCCAGAGAAGGGTTCGAAAGCTTTTATAAAATTCTACTCGAGTCTTTAACAATTATATTATAGTGACCTTTTAGAACTTTATTATTATTATTATTATTATTATTATTATTATTATTATTATTATTATTATTATTATTATTATTATTATTATTTCAGCAGATGAAACATATTCAGATGGAACAAGCACACCAAAAGGGCCACTGACTTGAAATTCAAGCTTCCAAAGAATGTTGGTTCCAACCTCCCACAGCAGCAGACCCCACACTGCAGCAGTGACTGATCATCAAACAGAGCCAGTGATTTTTCATCGCCCTGGGGGAGACGTGAACCCCCTGCGACATCTCAGTGCCATGCCACGAGCATTAACAGAAAATTATTAAAAATATTATATTAGCCCAGGTTCGAGTGATACCAATATATTAGCCTTGATTCTGACATTATCATTATATACTGACATTATCAGCATCTAATTCCAGGCTCTAGCAACACCAATGTATTGGCCCAGTCTTGAGCAAAATCAATATATTAGTCCAGGCCCCAGCAACACTAATATACAGGCTCCGGCAATACCAATACCAGACTTAGTAATACTAATATATTGAACAGAATATAGAATTTAGGCCAAAGGCCAAGCACTGGGACCTATGAGGTCATTCAGCGTTGAAAGGGAAATTGACAGTAAAAGGTCTGATAGGTGTAACAGGAGGAAGACCTCGCAGTTGCACTATGAATCAGTAGTTTGATAGGTTGGGAAGTCAGAGGGAAGAAAGAGAATATGAACGGAGGTACAGTAAACGGAATGAATGAGGGACGCTGCAAAAACCCTTAAGTAATGCCTACAGTGCACCACATGAGTTGAACTGATGGCACTACCCCCTCCCCACTACGGCCTATCTCTTGAAGGATGGAACATTCAAAACTGGAAAAAAGAAGTAAGGAGAATATTCGGAAGTTTGGCTGTAGAGGCAAAGAAACAAACACTTAAATGTAAAATCCAAGGATTACCGATTTCCGAAAAATGTGTGAAAGAGTGGCTGGCAGGGTGTGACGAAGCTTATACTTCATAGAAGAAGGGACTATGCGCTGGTGAGTTGGTTACGCTGCCCCTATCATCGACCTCTGCAGGAAAAAATAGCAATAGAATTTATAAAAATTATTCCTGAAACTCAGGATAATTTTTTGTGTATAATGCTGAACAGCACAAGTTACTGTACCCCACTGCTACTAGACTTTCGTTTTCCTGTCATGTAGTGAACTAAACTACATAAGAAAATTCCTGCCATGCAGTGACCTGAACTAAAAAAAAAAAAAAATCCTGCCATGTAGTGATCTCAGTTACACAAAGAACTTCCATGAACAAAGTCTAGATAAATAAAGAAAAAAAATCATGAGAGCCTGTACACAACGAAATAAGCCATTTCTGCATCCTTCCAGTTGCAAAATGCATACTTTCCTCCATTAATCTCTAACTCATAACGTAATGATCATCACAACCACTTTCATTCATTTCCCTGGAAAAGCTCACTGACGCCTCGTATGTTTCCAGCTTTCAACTCTTCTTTTCATACTCCCTCGTATTTCGGAATGCCACGAAATAATGTTCGGCCCTCTTGTTAACCTTACACGCGGCGAAACACGAAACATGTCCTCTCTGTGCGCCTTTGTCAGACGAAACCTCAGCACATCCTCGTGACATTCCATGATACTTATTTATTCGTAGACAGTAGGCAGATCCCAGGGCAGTCGGGTAACCTCGTCAGTAATTCTAACATGCTCCGTTCGCCGCGCTACAACCTCTCACGAATAATTCCGTCCGTTTCCTGGGTCTTTCTAGTTTCTGCTCTTTTATCGAGCAGGCGAAAGATACATCACTCTCCTTTTATTGAGGTCAACAACTGACGATTGCGCAGTTCGGCGCCGCCTTTCTTCCATCATGCAAATACTTCTCCGTCTCGCAATAAATATGACTCATTATTCTTTGGTGATCATTCCTCTGTATGCATATCTTCATTTGCCCTTTTTATTTATTACTTTTCATCGGTGATATTCTCATGGTACTTTAGTGGTGTCGTTGAGACTAGAAGCTGTGTGGGTCCCGAGTTCAAGCCCCGCTCAGTACAAGAATGATATTCACTGAAATATAACCTTGCTGTTCCTGTGAGCTGGCTTTGAGGAGGTGCTTAGGTCTAGCTTTTGAGACACCAGTTATTACCTTTCCACCCCTCCCCACCTCCCAAAGGTCTCTCTTTAGAACTGAATATGAAATTTAGGCCACTGGCAAAGAACTGGGACCTAAGAGGTCATTCAGCGCTGAAAATTATGTTGAAATAACTGTACAGAGAGGGTGGAAAGTAAGATGGAAGAAAGGCATAGTAAAGGGAATGAAAGGGGTTGCAGCTAGTGGCCGAAGGGACGCCGCAAAGATCCTTAAGTAATGCCTACAGTGCACCGAGTATGGTGCACTGACGGCACAACACCCCTACGGGGATCTCTCTTTAGAGGAGAGGG
Source organism: Macrobrachium rosenbergii (assembly GCF_040412425.1). NCBI lineage: Eukaryota > Metazoa > Arthropoda > Malacostraca > Decapoda > Palaemonidae > Macrobrachium > Macrobrachium rosenbergii. The sequence goes on from NC_089766.1 coordinate 50,956,396, forward strand.
GTGGGAGGGACATGGAGGGGGGGGGGATCTTGGGACAACCCTATACCTCAAAATCCCCGTAAGGGGGTTAGTGCCATGTCACCTCATGCGGTGCACTGTATGCATTCCTTAAGCTTCTTTGCAGCGTCCCTTCGGCCCCTAGCTGCAACCTCTTTCGTTCCTTTTACTGTACCTCCTTTCACATTCTCTTTCTTCCATCTTACTTTCCTCAACCCTCTCCTAACAATTGATTCATAGTGCAACTGCTTTGAGGTTTTCCTCCTGTTACACCTTTCAAACCTTTTTTTTACTGTCAATTTCCGTTCCAGCGGTGTATGATCTCATAGGTCTCAGTGCTTGGCCTTCGTTCTAAATTCTATATCCAGTTCTATACCTCAAAATATAAACACGTTTTAATCCTGACATGATCACGCACTTCGTCTTTAACTTTCAGCTTCTCATGCTTTCAAAAAATCACCGGTTTCATTTCCCGACAGGATTCCCTTATTGTGTGTGTGTGTCCCCGTGTTCTGATAACATCGAGTCTTCGCTCTCTGTGATACCAAATGCTGCACTAGTCAGCCATGCAGCAGGGCTGTACGTTGACGTTTCACCTTTCAGTGTCGTCTCTCTCTCTCTCTCTCTCTCTCTCATTTGCATGCGTCGTACATCTTTCCTTGGTTCTTTATTTCTCTCGCCATTATTTTTCATTAGCCCTACTTTGATAAACGTATCTCCATCCCTTTTCTAAATACTATTTATGGCTTGCTCGCTCCTGGCTCTCTCTCTCTCTCTCTCTCTCTCTCTCTCTCTCTCCTAAACCATTTCTCTCCTAACATTCTCCTCTTTCTATCTCTATGATATATATATATATATATATATATATATATATATATATATATATATATATATATATATATATATATATATATATATAAATATATATATATGTATGTACACTGGCAAGAAAAGTGAAGATACAGTTTTCTTTAGATTTCGTTCATCGAATTTTTATTTTTCTTACAGAAGACACATAATCTCGGTAAATTTACTCTAGAATATGAAAATACAATGCAAATTATATCATATATGTTAAATCTGCAAAACAAAAACGTTCAGATACTTAAAAACACCAAGCATGTCCGAAGTAATCAGAATTTCTCAGATGACTTCGTTCATAGAGATCTAAAAGATAGTGTGTGAATATCTCGGTGTAGTACTCTTTATCAGAACGGCAATATTTACTCGTTTTCCGTTATGGACAGGCTTATTATTGCATCATCATACGAGGTAGTGATAATTTCTTTAATTTTCACATTCATATTTGTATTTCACGGTGTTAAAAGTCAGCTGGAATTAATGGCAGTAAATGTTGCGACAGCTACGGTAAGTTGACCAAATCTATTTAAATCTGCAAGAGCGTTCTCTATGATGTGTGGAGCACTTCAGCGGGAAAACACAAGTAACTGGATGTTTCTTGACGTTGCCCGTTCTCTCTGCGTTGCCATAGTTTATCTCTCTCTCTCTCTCTCCCCATCGCTAAAACATACTCTACAAATATAGTATCGCTCAATCTCTAAAAAAAAAAAAATAATGAAATGAGTAGCTCTACATATAGGCCTAGGCTTACACAACAGCAACTCTCTCTCTCTCTCTCTCTCTCCATCGCTAAAACATACTATACAAATACAGTATCGCTCAATCTCTAAAAAAAAAAATAATGAAAAGAGTAGCTCTACATATAGGCCTAGGCTTACACAACAGCAACTCTCTCTCTCTCTCTATCTCCATCGCTAAAACATACTATACAAATATAGTATCGCTCAATCTCTAAAAAAAAAAAAATAATGAAACAAGTAGCTCTACATATAGTCCTAGGCTTAAACAACAGCAAGATCTCTCTCTCTCTCTCTCATTCATAACATTGCATTCGTTCCTTTATTGTTCCCACGTTGCTCAAATTTAATTCTTGATTTCACTATGGAAGATCGCGTTTCCGATTATGCAAGCATTCCGTTCATTGTGGTGTCATAAATTCATTTGTATAAGGTTAATTGGTAGGTTACGTCGAAAAATGTTTATTTTGCTCAGAACTGTCGCTGCAAATTACAACTTGAACGAATACTTTAAAGCTTACTACTGCATTTAAGTATCAATGATTTCAGAATCGTAGAATATGACTGAAAGTTATAGGAGGTCAAGCAAAAAACCAACACACTAAGACAGAAGCTCCTCCCCTTTCTAAAGTTGCCAGATGTCGCATTATTGAGCAATATACTGTATGTCCGAAGATTTAAAAAAACTGTATCTTCACTTTTTCCTTGCCAGTGTACATATAAATACATATGTACATATATACAATATATCATATATCTATCTATATATATATATATATATACATATATACAATATATCATATATATATATATATTATATATATATATATATATGTATAATATATATATATATATATTTATATATATATATATATATATATATATATATACATACTGTATATAATGTTTACACTCACAGGGCAAAAACTAGACTACAAGTTTCAATGAGGACAGTTTCACATTATTTAGACTACCTTTAAGAAAACTGGTAAACAGTAGTAGAGATTTATACTGTAAATGTTACGGTGTCAGTACATAAGAAGAACCAACAGGTGGCACCGAACGACTAACGACAGGAGACAGGACTCTTCATTTATGACTGAGTTTGGTTACACCAGTAAGAGAACAGAACAGAATAAAATACAGAATTTAAGCCAAAGGCCAAGTGCTGGCACCTATGAGGTCATTCAGCGCTGAAAGGGAAATTGACAGTAAGAATGTCTGACAGGTGCAACAGGGGGTAATCCTCGCAGCTGCACTACGAAACAATTGTTAGAGATGGTGGATAGCAGGATGGAAGAAAGAGAATATGAATGGAGGTCCAGTAAAAGGAATGAAAGGGGTTGCAGCTAGGGGCCGAAGGCACGCTGCAAAGACCCTTATGTAATGCCTACATTGCACCACGTGAGGCGCACTGACGGCACTATCCCTCTATGGGGTACACCAGTAAGAGATTCTATTCTTTTCAATCTTATTACTAGACTAAATCAGCTGTTCAGTGCCTGCCAGACTGGTAATGCGATTGTTTTCTCTAATAGGAAAATGGCGCTATCATACCGTATGCATATTTTAAAAATTATGCTCTTCGATTCTTTTGTAAATTAATGTTCCGGCTTCGCAAGGCTTCAACAGTAAAACAAAGAACTATGGTGGTAACTCATGAGTTCAAATTGACTACCCGAAGTGCCTTCCCCCTTCCACAAACCAGGGAAGTTCGCTCACTGACATTATATAAACAATTAAAAAATGCGCCAAAGTTTCTTTGACACATCGAGTTTTCTGTACAATGTATAATGGTGTATGAAACTCTCAGCCACACCCCCATGAAACTCTCAGCCGCGGTCCATGAAACTTTCAACCACGGCACGGTGGTGGTCTGTGTTGTTGGCACCTATAGCGGTGCCAGACGTGCGATCATGGCTAACTTTAACCTTAAATAAAATAGAAACTACTAAGGCTAGAGGATTGCAATTTGGTATGTTTGATGATTGGAGGGCGGATGATCAACATACCAATTTGCAGCCCTCTAGCCTCAGTAGTTTTTATTTTATTTAAGGTTAAAGTTAGCCATAATCGTACTTCTGGCAGCGCTTTAGGTACTAACAACATTGGCCACCACCAGACCGTGGCTGAGTTATATGGGCCTCGGCTAAGAGTTTTATGGGCCGTGGCTGAGGCCACCACCGGACAGAAACCTCGGTTGTGCCGAGGAAACTTCGGGCATTTTTTGCTTGTTTTCGTTTGGGAACGAAAATACCGAATAGCCAAATCGATGGTATTTTTACTATCATTATGGCATCCAAATACAATACAGACTGAAGGCATGGCTGCTGGAAGCTAATAAAAGTGACACACAGATCAGGTAGCCCTGTTTAAATGCAAGGAAGTCAGATCAAACCTCGGTCTACTGCTGACGTCACAAAAGCTCCACCCACATCGATGAGCCGACTCTCAGAGTATATTCAGAGGACCTTGGTCCTAACCACCACTTCACACGATTATCTAGTATTCTTGAAAAAAATTACGATGGAAGGAATTACCTCCTAAGTACACCAACAAGTAATCGGGGTTATATGTGAAAACGTCTTCTAGGATTGAATTGAATATAGACTTTAGGCCAAAGGCCAAGCATTGGGGCCTATGAGGTCATTCAGCGCTGAAACGGAAATTGACAGTCGAAAGGTCTGACAGGTGTAACAAGTGGAAAACCTCGCAATTGCACTATGAATCAATTATTAGGAGAGGGTGGAAAGTAAGATGGAAGAAAGAGAATACGAAACGAGTTCCTTTTACTGTACCTCTTTTCATATTCTCTTTAAAGGAGAGCTGGATTATTCAAAACGTAAGAAAATGTGGCACCCGGGAAACCAAGAAATTGTACATCAAAGGATGACGATTCAGCTTCAATTATAGAGCTATTAACTCTCAGCTCCAGATCTCTAACATAAGAATGCCCTAGAACCGACAGCCTCATGACAATACCAACACCGGAAAATGAACTAGGCAAAGCTCAATAGCAGCTTCAATTGTAAAGCAAAATGTCGACAAAGAAAACACTGATAAAAATTGAAAAACATCTGACTTGCGATTCTCTCCGTCACACCCCCACTCGACAAGACCAGCCAGCAACCAAATTTCTCGCTCTGGCCCCAAGTTCGGCGCCATCTTGAAAAAAGTTACTATGGAAGGAATAAAACAAGTCAATACCCATCGATTTTCCACGTTTGACCACTCAGGGGCTAGTACTATGCACGGAGAAACAGTGTAGGCGAGTCACTGTTTCGCCGTGTTTAGTATTAGCCCCTGGGGGATCAAATAGTTTTGTATATAGTTTGAGGAAGTAATTGCCACAGGCCTTAATTGGGTCGTTTGGTAGGAAGCATCCTTATTTTCGGTAGGTCGCGAATAGTAGCACCAAAAACTGTTCAATTGAATTAGAGGTCGAACTTCCACGTGAAAGATAACTTTCGACAACTTGTGAACTGATTGCTGGTTGGCTTGTTGACTGATTGATTGATTGATAGATTTTAGGCATATGCCAAGCACTGGCGCAGCTAAGGCCATTCAGCGCTGAAACGGAAATTGACAGTGAAGAGGTTTGAAAGGTGTAACAGGAGGAAAACCTCGCAAAGATGGAAGAAAGAGAATAAGAACGGAGGTACAGTAAAAGCAATGAAAGCAGTTGCAGCTAGGGGCCGAAGGGACGCTGCAAAGAACCTTATGTAATGCCTACATTGCACCGCAAGAGGTGCACTGACGGCACTAACCCCCTACGGAATGTTGGCTTGTTGTTGGAAGGAAGGAAGGAATTTCCTGCGTCAGAAGTAACTAACTACAGGTATGCTTTTTTTCCTTTCTAATCCTCCCTGATGTTTCAAGAAACCCTGAAGATATAAATGAAATTGAATTCTGAGGGAAAGGAAAAACTTACCAGAGCACCTCATAACTCTTGCAACAAAACTTAAAGTGAAATTGAGATTATGTGCGATCTGAAACCAATCGCTAATATGTATCCCCGTCGACACTATAGTTCACGTGGCTGAAATCTAACCGCAAGAGGCTTGACACCAGGAAAATTCCACTTGAAGGGAACAAATATCCTATGGCAAAATAAACTAACGTTAAAATGCCTGGAAATGCTGATAATCTATACGGCGTAATAAGCAAAAGTTACATAACTGATAAATTATGAATGTTCTTAATCAATATCCACAGGTCTTATTTGTCTGGGATCGAGTAAGGAAATATTTATCCACGATAAATAAACTGTTAAGGAATCACCTTAGAAACCGGCATATTTTTCGTGAAGACTTACGCTACCTTATCAAAATCATTCCTCGGAAATCTGGCGAAGATCGTGTCGGCGATGACAGGACACTCGCGGCTGGCCTCATCTTGCGCAGGATGACGGAGAAGAAAAAATTGGGGTTAATTACTCCTCCATTGCAACGCCTTAACGAACTAATGATAATAGAATCGTAATTCCGATAGATGTCCTCCAGGTGAGAGAGTCTCCTTTGAACTGCCCAGTGCCCACCTCTTGATCCTTCAAGACCTCGTGTAACAGCGAGAGAACCAGACCACCACCAGCAGATAGTTCCGAAAAGGCCATTAGGTAGTTTACGCTCGAAAGGATTTACCGTCAAAACGAAATAAACAATATGCTGGGTTTCCTCTCAAGAGCAAACGACCATTAGCATTAATTTACAATACATAATTTATCCAAAAAGAAGAAGTAGAACAATGGATTATAAAATAAACATAATTACAACAAATAACAAAAGGAACGTACAAACACTGTCAACAAAAAAGATTATTCTCAACAAGTACTGGCCACAGGTTCGCTTTCCACTCACGATCGTCGACTTCTTTTTCAACCGATCTGTGATATTTAAGAGACAAGTTGCCGCCGGGAGTTTCAGGCCAGGTTTTCATTGTTGTTGGTCACACACACACACACACACACACACACACATGCACACAGGCAAACTGGGCCTTTTTTAAAATAAAAAAATAAAGATCAGCAATCACAGTAGTAGTTCCTTGGGAGGACTCGGATATGTAACTTTGCCTCATCTCTGTACATTCCACTTCCGAACGACAACAACAATAATAATAATAATAATAATAATAATAATAATAATAATAATAATAATAATAATAATAATAATAATAATAATGAGAGTAAATCACAGTTATGTATATGTACATATATTTAAAGATAAGTCAATTTAGATAGCCTTCGGGGAACTTGTTCGGTTCCCCTTTTCAAGACTGAAAACCGAACAAGTTCCTGAAAGCTATCTAAGCTGATTTATCTTTAAATATATGTATACATATACATAACTGTGATTTGCTTCTCCATTTTAAGACTCATGCTACTATGAGTATTTTTAATAATAATAATAATAATAATAATAATAATAATAATAATAATAATAATAATAATAATTATTATTATTATAACAAATAATAATAATAATAATAATAATAATAATAATAATAATAATAATAATAATTATAAAAGCCTTTATTTCAGCTCAAGGCTACATACACGGAATATAGAAATACCATACACACAATCTAGATACACGAGATAACGTGATATAAATGCTAATCGGCAATATCCACATAGTTGCTGAAAAAGTAGAAAAAAAAATAGTATTCATAGTAATAGTAATGACAGTACTAATGCGGAGAATAATAGTAAGAAAATATCAAAAATTATAACAATTAAAAAACAGATTGCATACAATTTATTTCCAGCTAGGGATTACAGAGTTCAGGTCCAGAAGGCTGAATACGGATATTGAAAAAAGCAAGACTTAATAATAATAATAATAATAATAATAATAATAACAACAGACTTCAGAAATAAATACAACAAAGGCTTAAAGCTTATTTACTGATTTTTCACTGATGAACAATTTTCAAATCAGGTTAAGAAGATACTTGTCTTTCCGATGGACAGCGATGAAATGGTTTTGCCATTTAAGAGAAGGGCAAAGGAAAGATTATGAAACTTTTTTTAAAGAGAAAGAAGAGAAATTGTCGTTCTTTCCAGAGAGAGAGAGAGAGAGAGAGAGAGAGAGAGAGAGAGAGAGAGAGAGAGAGAGAGAGAGAGACCCATCTCCATTCCACCTCTGCTCAGGTACAGCGATTCTGAAATACCAAAATATGGGAAGATTACACGGCCAAAGAGAGACGTACCAGTCCGGCCATTCGTCTGTCTGAAAAATTGATGTTGACAACCGCCAGGGGGCCACCAGCTGCTGACCTTCTCCACTGAGGCATCAATAACACGCCGCTGTTCTCCTCTACGCGATTATTATTCTCCGCAGACTGTTCAAGGAGGGAAGAGGCGAAGATATACACTGATAGATAGAGAGATAAACCTATACAGTAGAATTTAGGCTAAGGCCAGGCACTGGCGCCTTTGAGGTCATTCAGCGCAGAAAGGGAAATTGACAGTAAGGTCTGAAAGGTGTAACAGGAGGAAAACCTCGGAGTTGCACTATGAAATAATTGTTAGGAGAGGGTGGATAGCAAGATGGAAGAGAGATAATATGAACGGAGGTACAGTAAAGAAATGAGAGAGGTTTCAGCTAAGGGCCGAAGGGATGCTGCAAAGACCTTAAATCGGCACTGTATATGTAGAATCTACTGGTCGCTTTTTAGCAGAAATCTTCGCGCTATTTTGGATACGCTTGTCACTACAAAGCCTTAGACTGGTTTAGATCAAAGCCCCAAAAAACCTGGCTTTCATTTCCAGCACTATTTGTTACACAAACAAATCCTAGTCAATAACACGTAGAGTAGACATATTTTTCCCGTGTACCACAGACAATCCACAAAGGACAGCCTAGGGTCCCCTCTCTCTCTCCCCCCACCCCTGGGATTTGTGGTGTTAAATTACTACTGCAAAGTCAAGTTCTCCGATATTGCTTATGACAGAATATAGAATTTAGGCCAAAGGCCAAGCACTGGGACCTATGAGGTCATTCAGCGCTGAAACGGAAATTGAGAGTAAAAGTTTGAAAGGTGTAACAGGAGGAAAACCTCGCAGTTCCACTATGAATCAGTTATTAGGAGAGTGTGGAAAGTAAGATGGAAGAAAGGGTTTATGAATGGAGGTACAGTAAAAGGAACGAAAGGGGTTGCAGCTAGATACAGAAGGGACGCTGCAAAGAACCTTAAAGTAATATCTACAGTGTACCGCATGAGGTGCCTGACGGCACTACCCCCACGGAGACACTGGGGTTGGTGACTGAGATAGCTGCCATGACTTAAGATCACCATTTCCCAGATACTGACACTGACACTGACACTCGTCCCTTGGTATAAAATTTGAAAAGAATAAAACTGTTATTTTCTTTATGAGCACCGATAGCATCACGTGCATCATTGTCTACTACTGGAGTTGTTGTAAAGTGACCCACAATCGTAAAAGACATCTGGCCAAGTTTAACGAGAACATCACAAGACGGAAACAACTGAGGAAACGCGAGAGAGAGCGAGGTGGCCATTCTCATTGAATTCCGATTCCAAGAAACTCGTTTCGGGCTGAGCGGAAACTTTTCCCGTCAGGAAGAAACTCGGCGTCAAAACCCGAGGCTGTTTCTCCTCCGTCATCTCCCCGTCCATCTCCAGGACCCCCTTGCTCCGCTCTATTGATTACCGATGCATGAAATGTGGCCACGGGAAGATTCGGCGTCTTCCGGAATGCGAGGAACGGGCGCCGATGACAACAGAAAGAGCAGGGGCTCATTTGCTGCCAGTCGTACGCTTCCGAAAACAAATGCAATCAAGCTTCGTCGACAGGAGAACGGTTTAATGGCCCCTTTGGTGGGCTTGTTCCGTATGAATATGGTTCATCCTCTGAATAATAATAATAATAATAATAATAATAATAATAATAATAATAATACTAATAATAAACTTTCATGGAAGTCCTTCAGATGAAATCTGATACACCAGCTACACGCTGATGAAAAGATGATATTAAGAAGAACAGAGAAGACTACATAAACTGAATGCAAAAGTTTGGAATGGGAAACAGTCATTATTTTTAATGAATCTGCTCTTAGAGAAGGTCTACTCCTAAATAATAATAATAATAATAATAATAATAATAATAATAATAATAATAATAATAATAATAATAGAGATTATGGATACGACGTGAGTTCCTCGTAGGACGAACCGGTAGAGTTCTTGGCTAGCACTCTGCTAGGCCCGAGTTCGAGTTTCCGGCCGGCCAATGAAGAATTAGAAGAATTTATTTCTGGTGATAGAAATTCATTTCTTGTTATAATGTGGTTCGGATTCCACATTAAGCTGTAGGTCCCGTTACTAGGTAACCAATCGGTTCTTAGCCACGTAAAATAGGTCTAAACCTTCGGGTCAGCCCTCTCTAGGAGAGCTGTTAATCAGCTCAGTGGTCTGGTTAAACTAAGGTATACTTGAAAGGTAAAAAAAGTAGCTAGGGCATTTGGCTAGCAGTTCAGTCGGAAGAAACGGGCGCCGATGAAAACTTGACAGGTAAAACCAGGATATATCTCTGTCAAATGCAATATCTGTCGATAGATATATTTATATATATATGTTCCGTATGAATATATATATATATAATAATATAATATATATATAATATATATATATAATATATATATATATATATCTCCTATATATATATCTATATATATGAAAAGATATATATATATATATATATATATATATATATATTTATAATATATATCTATATATATATATATATATATATATATATATATATATATATATATATATATATAACACTTGATTCCTAGTTGCAACTATCGGTAGAGTTTCGGCTCCACCTGTTACACCTTTCAGACCATTTTACTGATAGAATTTCCGTTTCAGCTCTGAATGACCTCTAGGTTCCAGCGCTTGGCCTTTGGCGTAAATTCTATATTCTGTTCTGTTTCAGCTCAGGGCCAGGTCTGGAACCCTGACTGCCAACAACAAGGTGATTGTCAATTGTAATTCCCCTTGAAAGGTAAAGTTATTCCCAATTTGGTAAAATGAATTCATTATTAAACATGACAGGTGTATTCAAGAAATGTATGTGTATATATATTGATATATATATATATATATATATATACATATATATATATATATATATATATATATATATATATATATATATATATATATATATATATATATATATATATATATATATATGTATATATGTATATATTATATATATGTACATATAGTATATATATATATAAATATACACATACATTTCACGAATAATACACGTATGTTTAATAATGAATTCATTTTACCTTGGGAATAACTTACACCCAAGGGGAATTACATTTGACAAGTGCCTGCGGCAGTCAGGGTTCCAACCTGGCCTTTGAATAGAACAGAATATAGAATTTAGGCCAAAGGCCAAGCGCTGGAACCTATGAGGTCATTCAGAGCTGAAACGGAAATTCACAGTAAAAAGGTTTGAAAGGTGTAACAGGAGGAAAACCTCGCAGTTGCACTTTGAATCAAGTGTTAGGAGAGGGTGGACAGTAAGATGGAAGAAAGAGAATATGAACGGAGGTACAGTAAAGGGAATGAAAGGGGTTGCAGCTAGGGGCCGAAGGAACGCTGCAAAGACCCTTAAGTAATGCCTACATTGCACCGCACGAGGTGCACTAACGGCACTAATCCCCTAGGAGAGAGAGAGAGAGAGAGAGAGAGAGAGAGAGAGAGAGAGAGAGAGAGAGAGAGAGAGAGAGAGACATTACCTTACCTTACAGTTCGTTCGGGTTGCCCCAGGTCCCTCAGTGTGAGGCATCTCTGAAGTCTACCAGAGAATTGCTATTGCATCTTCCGGTATATTTTGCATCTTCCAGTCTTGGATGGTCTGGGATGCATCTTAAATATTTGTCAAGCTTATTCTTAAACACATATACGCTCACTCCTGATATGTTTCTCAGATGAGAGAGAGAGAGGATAAACTAAACTGGGTGTGTTGTGTTTGGAAAACCACTGTGGAGTTAATATAATCCAAGATTAATTTTGTTTCTTTGAAAGCAAAAGTTATGCAATGTTGACACTAGAGCCAGGGAAGGTTCAGCCTTGAGCACTGGAGTACGTGAACCCAGGACTTGAATAAGAGATAACTCTTTCCAGACACTGTTCCTGTGGCGGCAGCTCTAGCCACTGACCAAACCTAAACACTGTTGATGACTTTTAGCTCATTGCTCAATAGTTACCCCTTTTAACAAAGTTGTTTACGCTGTACCAAGTGTTTTTAATGATTACTGAACAATGTAACTGTCAGGTAAGTAGCTGTGTTGTTGACCCTCATTTTATTTTATTTCTCTATATGCGCTAAGTGTTCAGTTGCTGTTTTGGTGTTCCAATTGTCAAAAGTCATGTGTTGGGAACCTCTAATGCCTCAGTGTTCTGGCCACACTGCTTGTTTTTCAATGCTTCCTGCTTAATGTATTTCTGGCACCGAACCAATTAGAAGTCTTGTGAACAGGTGTGGTCAGTGGACGGAGCAACGCCAAGATTATTAATTGACCGATTGATTGATTATGAAATTTATGTCTTGAAGATTATTCTGATGCGTCCCAGGGTTGATTGCTTGCAGCATAAGTATTGCCTATATTAGTTTTCTGTAAAAGAAACTATTGTGTCGGTGTTGTCTGTCCGTCCACACTTTTTCTCTCCGTCCTCAGATCTTAAAAACTACTGAGGCCAGAGGGCTGGAAACTGGTATGTTGATCATCCACCCTCCATTCATCAAACATAACAAATTGCAGCCCTCTAGCCTCAGTAGTTTTTATTTTATTTAAGGTTAAAGGTAACTTCTGGCAACGATATAAGATAGGCCACCACCGGGCAGTAGTTAAAGATTCATGGGCCGCGGCTCTTACAGCATCATACCGAGAACACCGAAAGATAGATCTATTTTCGGTGGCCTTGATTATACGCTGCACAGAAAACTCGATTGCACTGAAGAGGATTCGGCGCATATTTTACTGTACTTGATGTATTATGCATATGGATAAATACAGTGGCTGATGTATATGTATTTACTCATGAAGTGGCAGGACAACGTTTTAATGTGTAATTTTATTTAGGTGTTGGGTTTCTTTGCATTTATGTAGAGTTAAGGTATTTCTTGCCTGTCCTTAATTTAATGTGCCTCGCTGTCGAACTTTTCAGTTCCAGGGGTCCTTGATTCCTCACACCGTTGAACTGTGAAACAGTCTCCCAGAGAATGCCATGCAGTTGGAACTTCAGAAGATCAAGCGAAGGTGCATTACATTACTTACCATAATACTAGTCTTCTTGCATTTTAATACATTTGCATCTATTTACCTATTTACTAAATAATTTATTTTTTTAATAAGTGGGATCTCTTCTTTCTGTATTTCCCTTTACTTCCTCTTACTTCTTCCTAATGAACACCATATTCTTTGGAAGCTTGAATTCCAGGTCAATGGTCCCTTTGGTGGGATTGTTCCATATGAATGGGGTTCGTCTACTGAATAATAATAATACTGTAATAATAAATAAAAATTACAACAGGGTGGAAGAGCCGTATTAGAGTGCGTGTGGGCAGTAGTTCTTTTCTCACCACCTACTTCAACTTTCTCTTCTCCCGTAGTGTCTGACTGAATAAAAGAATTTCGGGCAAAGAGTAACTCTGCTCTAAAATGGAAGACTGCAGTAACTGCAAAATTACAAAACTGAGAAAAATGTTAGATACTGCAGTTTTCCCTTGCCTTACTACTGATTTCAC